>NW_019174404.1:22137761-22393423 GCF_002260705.1 Seriola dumerili
ATATGGTCACAATCTCCCCTTTCTGAGTTACGGTGTAACCGGAAAAGTCTTTTTGCCATAGACTGTAAATAGCTGCTCCACTGTTGCCATCTTGGCAGTATCTGACTCCGCCCCTAACTACAGCTAATCCACAAATGGTCAAAGAGCAGGGGCGTGTGTGGAGCTGAGTCTTCAATGAATGCTGGTTTGTGACGAGCATACGTTCACCCACCTATCATTCATAGAGGCCATGCCCTCAATTCTACATAACTTTAAGCCTTAATGAAATGTGAACAGGTGAGTTATATAAACAGTTGAAGGAGGAAATTGTAACATAGGAGTCTATGGGGATTGACTCACTAGTTGGAGCCAGACTCTAGTGGTCATTAGAGGAAGTGCAGGTCTTGGTACTGAAGTGTTTGTTGATGCTTGGTTTTTGCAGAACGTTATAATGTCACTGTGAAGTTGACCTTTGACCTGTCATGTCATCACTTAGTTGTTATATCCTATTAGACATTTGTGTTGAATTGTGTCATTATTACCATATTAATTGGTGAGTTATGATCAAAAACATGTTTTGTGAGGTCACAGTGACCTTGACCTTTGACCTTTCACCATCAAATTCTTATCAGTTCATCCTCATGTCCAAATGAATGTTTGTACCAAATTATAAGAAATTCCCTCAAGTTGTTACTGACATATAGAGTTCATAAGAATGAGACGGACAACAATTCTCTTCCTGCTGATTTATGATTTTTCGATTATTTGAGTCCCCTAACCCTGCAGCTCCAAACTGAATATGAGATCCAAGCAGCATAACATAATTTTCATAGAAACAAACACAATCTTCTATGAATGTCAGAAAACACTAATTCAAAAAGATCAAATAAACTGATTTCATTTGAAGTTTATTGTAAAATAAACTGTCAAATGCAGTCCAAATGCAGTGTTATAGACATCTTTCACAGCAATGAGCATTGCTGTGAAAAATCAGTTGCATGTCAGCACTTGTTGCGTCTGCGCTGATGTCTCATAATTGATTGGTGTTTGACATGTTGGGCTCTTTGATGTTAAACCATTTTGAAGTATCCATCGCCTCCTGTAATCATCTCAAAGCATGAAGCATCTCTCCACATTAATCCTGCTCCATCAGCAGGTCGGCCAGTGCTGCGGCAGAGAACAGACATGTTTTTTGTCCTGCTGGAACACAGGAACAGCTACATCTAAAGCTCTTGTTCAGGCCGACAATGTCACTTATATCCTGTGCTGGCTTTTTAAGATGAGTCTCTTAGTGTGGCAGATGCTCGAGCATTGAGAAGTTGTTCCCCAACTTATGAAGCTTTTCAGATGTCCCATTGGTGTTGTTCAGAGTGTGATCTAAAGACCACAGTTCAGAGGACGGTTTATGCACGCCCTCATATATTTTCCAGGCATGGGTTAAATGTAGAGATAGTAGTATTTTATCACTGGACTGCTTCAGAAAGTAGCTCAAGGCTAGGTCTTTGTTAACATGCTTAGAAGTGTGCGCCTCTTATGTCTCTTTTAAGCAATCAAATGAAACTTGTTGGATCTCCTGAAAACTCAACTGAGCTTTCATAAAGACATTTGGAGACGAAGATGCACCCACATCTCTGCTCTGAAACACAATGGGAGAAGAATAAATCTTCTTTTGACTCGTTTGGAGTTCTACTTTGTTGGTGAAGAGGATGGAACCATAATTAAGAGAGTTAGTGGCTTCTCCCCCGTCACAGTGAGGCAGAGCGTTTAGCAGGAGGTCACAGTGGAAATGGGACTAAAAATAACTGGCACAGAGTCCCAACAGAGGATACACGGCTGCAGTCACATTAGTATAAAGATTCTTGTCCTCCGCCCTGTTTCTCTCCACAGGGCTGCTGCCTCCAGATGTGTTTAAAGCCTCAGCCTTTTCTATATTTAATAGCACTTTACCATGGTTTTTACAGCAGAACAGATAAGTAAGCCACTGGATGAGCTGCATCAGAGTGAGAGAGGCTGGAATTGAAAAAGCCCCCAACACCACTCCCCACCCCCACCCCTTCCTCCAAATAAGCAAGTCAATAACAGACTCAGAGCGAAAACAGCTGCTGTTATCCAAATGACAGACTTGAGGTTGCTGAATGTAGATATAAAGTTAGATAATTAAATAAAAATGATGGATTTTTTACATCTTGTGTTTTGCTTCATGACTCGAGGCAGGTGTGGAGAGAATGATGGTGGTGCAGAGTAGATCTCAAATCAATATCACAATTATTTCAAACTTTTACCTTGAGTATGATTAATGATCCATTACTTTGGGACTGATTGGCCTCCCTCTTTTTTTGAACCATGCTCTTTACATATTAGATAATGTGAATGTGTTCTAAGTCGGGTTGGGCGATCTGGCAAAAGGATCATATGAAAATCTTTTTTGGGTAGAATCCTGATCTTACGATCTTAATCATGATCTGTATCCTGTTTCCGTTTTGATTTTATTGTGAAAATCCTGACTGGAAGTTGTGATTCGTATCTTTCTGTCTATGTTTAAGTAAGATCATCCACAATATAAGATCATCAAATCGCCACCCCTGGTTCTAAGAGAAAAAAAAATGGTGGTGTTATCTTTGGTCGCTATCCATGATGCATGGATACATGATTCATGTTTGACTGGTAGTCCTGACTGATAAGGCCCAATCAGGAGGCGAGGCGGGTATCTGTGGTATCATTTCTGCCTGTTCAGGCTACAACTCAACCTTGAATTTTTCAAACTAAAATAGGTCCAGCAGAGTTTCTGAAAGTCTCTATTTTAGAGACTCAAAAACTTGCAGAATTCACAGAATTGGTTGAATTTGCATTCATTATTGCAATCGCAACATTGTGACTTTCTGCAGGGATTGATCACTAGATTTTTTGGGACTTTTGGAGGCAGCAAAACCAACTGAAGCATAAACCTTCATATTAAAGCTCCATATTTTCCTCTTCTTCTGTGTTTTATTTGAAGTGTTGATCCATAAGAAGCTATATTTGTGGTTTTAAGAACCAAAAACCATCTCAATGTAGTTTTACATCTCCTCTCTCAGGCTTCTCTCTGGAGCTCTAGTAACAACAGCTCTATGAGCCAATCAAAAGAGAGGAGGCTCTGAGACTCAAAAGAGGCGTGATCTCTTTGTTGTGACATCACAAAATTCCTGACGGCTCGTTTTAAGGCTCATTTTCAGAATACAGGCTGTGTGCGTTTCTCTGTGGACTGTGTGCACAGTATTAATAGAGAACCTAGACCTGCTTTATAATGAAAGAACACATGGACATCTACATTTATACTATATGGGACCTTTAAGTCCCTGATAATTTTTTGGTTAATTACACAGCCCTAGTGTAGAACAAAGCTAGGTTTTCCAATGTGTGTCTTTTCATCTTGTAAGATTTTTTAACCTGTGCCTTTGCCCTTATTGTTGCTTTTACTGGTGGTTTCCCTGATTTCCCATGAATCTCGGCAAAAGGCAAAAGGTGAATGACACATATTTGAAAAAGCACACACAGACACACAATTGTCATAAGATTTTGGAGAAGTGTAGGAATAGTATAGTATAATAGTATAATAATAGTATATTTGATTATTAAGGTCATAGTTATTATTTGTCACATACACATGTTGTTTTCCTTCGTTCACACAGATGAAGTGTAGAAACGTACATCTCATTATATGAGGGTTTTTTGACAGTTGATATGACATCAGCTACCATATAACAGCTGTTTATACAAAATTACAACAGCTCCTTACACACAGTGTTGACTTTTATTTCTTCCTCATGCTCTCTCTCTCTCCTGTTGAATGCTGTGTAGAGCTGCTGTTAGTGAACACTGGTTGTGGGAAGTCGATGACAACTCGCTACTTTTCTTGTGCTTCAGAATAATAACTTGACCTCTCTGGAGATTCAGTGCTGTGCACAAATCCCTTGTGTTCAGCTTCTTCATGTCTTGACAACTGTTATTGCCTTTGCTTCTCTTTAGGTCTGACGGAGACAGTTTATTCCAGTAACAGAAGCACAGTGGACCAACAGTAGTTGTAGCGTTGTATTGAACCCTGAGCCTTGTTACTGCATTACCGTAAATCACACAGAATACGTGCAAGGGAAAAAAAGAACTGAACAACCGAACTGGGAAAATTTGGTGTTGTTCGAAAGGCCTCATTAAGAAACAGGTCCCTTCAAAACCTTGTGCCTCTAGCTCCTTCCTAGATGGAGAAGTTGCACAGATGTCCCTGTTTTCCGGGGACAGCCCCATTTTTGGTGGCCTGTCCCTGGCAGGAGCTGTCCCAAGAAATGTCCCCATTTCTAACTGTGAATTAAAAAATAGATGTCTAGCATTTTGCTTGTTTTGGCCAACAGAGGGGGCTAGCTGCTAGCTTTAGCAGCTTTAGAAATTAAGCTAAAACCATCTAAATAGAGTTCCAATCAGATTTTTCTTTTTTGTTGTTGTTGTTCTGACTGTCTGCAATTGACTTCACACGGCAATATAGACAACCTTTTTTGAAAAATGCTTTAGATTCTTTTGATCTGTGGGCCCTTAGGAAATAAAGGAATATAAATAATTGAGGAATAGATAGACCATAGGACTTCATGACAGCTTCAGAGGTAGGGAGTCGTCATTTTATCAGTCACCCATAACCATAGTTTATTACAGTACAACAGTTACCTGGTCAAAATACATAAAACCAGGACTGTCCCTCTTTTTTATGCCATAGGGAAAAACATTGGCTATTTTAATGTTTATTGATCTGGTCACCTTAAGTTACATTGACAGACACACAAACATCTCTCCAGTTATAGTAGTAGGATAACATCAAAGTTACTACTAAGACCTCTGAACCCAGCAAGAGAAATCCAATGGGGCAAGAAAAACAAGCTTTTATAAGATCAGACAAATAGTTTATCCAGACCATCTGACCCACTTTATTTGGAGGTCAGACTGAAACTGATTGCACTTGTAATGTCACAAATAATAATAATCCCTCATAGAGAGGGAAAACTATGTGGACACAGCTCTGACATCCAGTCTGTACATTGCGATGGATGAATGTTCACAGTTTGGGTGATAAGGTTAAACATTTGCCTTTATTTTCTCTTTTGAACTAATTTAATCTATTGGTTTATTTGTTTGACAGCTTGTCTTTTCCCCTGTTGGTGTTTATCTTTAACGAAGGCACTACATTCTGAGATTTCAGTGAGTCGGTGGTTCAATGAAACCAATCACTGAACCACTAAAATAAAACCCATGTTGAAATAAACTCTAGTTTCCTTTAACACTCAGAGTATATCTCTGAGGAAGTACAAAGAACAGTTACAGTCATTACTGTATTTTCATGAGAGGGTTTATCTGACAAATAGATTGTTGGATTTCTTGAGCCTAAGTGGAAAGTATGAAGCATGAGTGGTACATAGTGTTCATATACTGCACAATCTCAGTAGGGCACAGGTGCCCTGGTGGCAGCTGCCACCAACATCATTTGATGATTTGGTTGTATTTAGATTGAGACATGGGATGACAAAAACTTTGGAAATTTCAATATCAGGACAACATCTAATGTAAATTTAACTTTGACGTAGAATACTGGCGACAGCTCATGTTGATGTTTTGTTGGTTTTAAGTTGAGCTTCCAGTTGAGGGAACGCTGGCGCAATCTGGCTGCCGCTGCTCTCCAGATTTCTAATTGTCTCTCTGCTGTCCTTTCAGTCAAATGGACAGTAGTTAACTGTCATACACTTACCAGAGTTTTCTGTTTGTTGCTTTTAACGATAACTAATAATCTGGTGGTTTTGCATACTGTGAAGCTCCCTGTGCCATACCTGGTTGCTGGCTTCCCTGCCTCTCTCAGCTTGTTGTTTCTCCCTCTCCCATACTGGCAACAATGCAGATTAACAGACTGCTTGTATGGATTACGTTTGCCTGGTGTACTCTCTTTTTCATATTTCATCGAGTGACATCGAATGAACACACATCTGCAGAACTTTTTCAACTTCGATTCCACCCCTCTGAGCCACCATCTGCACTCTACTCTCATGTGTATATTCTTTGTCATCCTCATCGGGAATATATACACCGTTGGTTGCATTGGAACTTCAAGTGCGATGACACAAAGTCAATACAATCCTTTTGGTCTTCATCCTCCCAACCCTCAAGAAAACCTGGTTGGAATGTTGATTACAAGGTGCTAGCCAGCCTAGACAGGTCGGCTAGTGCCATGCCCAGCAACAAGAATCTTGTCTTTGGATTATTCAATATCCGCTCAATCACCAACAAGTGTACTCTATGACCTAATGATGGATCATAAGTTTGACTTTCTGCGTTTGACAGAGACCTTGCAACAACCGAACGATTTTTCACAGCTCAATCAAACTATTCAACCTGTGTTAGTCTACACCTGTCAACCCCGTGCCTCTCGCTGGGGATACTTTACAATAACAAGTGGAAAGTTTCTTCTACACCTCATCTGTTACATTTGAGTCCCTGGCCATACAAATCAATGGTCCAAATCCCACTATACTTGCAACTGTTTACCGACCGCCAAAGCCTAACAAAGATTTCTTAAATTAATTTTCTATCTTTGCTGCCTCCTTGTGCTCTATATCTTCCAATGGTAATCTGCTGGGTGATTTTAATATACACATGGATAATACTAATAACTTGTCAGGGTTTTGTGGCAAGTAGGACCCAAATGCAGCCAACGCATGGGAGACGGTGCAGACAGGTTTATTAAACTAAAAAGGCTTACACAACACAGGGGAAGAACAGGGAAACACAGGAACTTAAACAAGAAACAGGTACAGGCAACATGAACAGACCGAGGGAAAAGCCAACATGAACAGACTGAGGACAAACCCAGAAAACAGACGAACCGACCGAGACAAAGGGGAGCACAAAGACTATATAGACACAGGAGGCAAGGGTGATTGCACACAGGTGAAACACATTAGGGCGGGGCAGACAATCACCACACAGAAACAGGACCAAGACAGGAAGCAAAAACACTGACACACAAGGAAACCACTTACAAAATAAAACAGGAAGTGAGAAAAGTCCAAACAAAACTAACAAAAGGTGTCTGCCATAGCAAACCATGACATAACTCTCTTACAATGGACTTCATATCATGCCTTGACAGTACTGGTTTACAGCAATTCATAGACTTTCCTATTCACTCCAAAGGTCATATTCTCGATCTCATCTGTTGTACTGGTGTTACACCTTTTGGCTTTATAGCATCTGACTTATCCATATCCAATGACAAGCTAGTGTCTTTTAATGTTAATATAACAATATCTAAACCGAACCCACATCGTACAATCTCTTTTCAGAACATTAAGAATATAAATTGACTTGCTTTCTCTACTAGCGCTGATAATCTCCACAAGAAAGGCAACTTATCTTCCCCAGATGAACTGGTCTCCCTCTACAATGACTTCAGCGCCTCCTTGATGCCATTGCTCCTTTAATAAACCTGCACTGTCTGCTTTACCCATTCTGCCCCCTGGTATACTGCTGAACTGCTGTTCATAGGCACATGTACGATGACAACATACATCATTATAAGGACGCTCTCTCCACAGCAAAAAATGCTTATTATGCAGACTTAATTAATTCTGGTAAAGGGAACACAAGAGCACTTTTTTCCACTGTAAAGAACATCCTTTGGCTACCTGATACTCTCCCATCTCATAAGTACTGCATTGCTCAATGTAACACTTTCATGGATATCTTCAATGCTGAAATTGAAAACATTCACCAACAATTGACTCACCTGGAAATATGGTTCACAGCTCAGCTTATCCAGCATTGTACAACCCCCCTCTTTCTCTGGCTAATTTCAAACTCCCAACTGTTATTGAAATCCCTGGTTTTATTCAAAAATCTAAACCTTCTACCTTCCAGTTAGAGGGAAGACAGGCTTTCACCAGGTGAGTTGGAAGAGGGTCTCTCTCCTCTGTGATAACTGACATTGTCTGACACTCCTCCCTTACGTCTGGTCTTCTGGTAATAACTCCAACTGTGAAGAAACCTTGGTGCAGACCCCAACAATTTGAACAACTACCACCCCATCTCAAACCTGCCCTTCCTCTCTAAAATACTAGAGAAAACTGTCATTTCTCAGGTTCACTCTCACCTAACCAATAACTATTTGTACGAACAATTTCAGTCTAGACAGCACAGAGACAGCCATGGTCTAAAGCACAAATGACCTGCTGTTGGCAGCTGATTCTGGACTATTAACCATACTTGTACTCCTTGATTCCAGCTCAGCCTTTGATACAATTGTCTATAATATTCTTCTAGACAGGTTATCATCTATTGGCATCACTGGCACCCCTCATACCTGGTTTAAATCAATTATATCTGGTCGGATTCAGTTTGTTCAGTTAAAGAATTTCAGAACACAGTCCTGCCCTGTTACCACCAGTGTTCCCCAAGGCTCTGTCTAAGGCCCCCTTCTATTCATCATCTACCTCCTGCCTCTTGGACATGTTTTCAGGAATTTCAGTATTCAGTTTCACTGTTATTCTGATGACACCAGCTCTACATGTCTACCAAGCCAAATGACACCCTTCCACCCTCTTCTCTCTTTGACTGACTCCTGGAAATTAAATCCTGGTTGTCCTCCAACTTTCTCAAACTCAAGAGTGATAAAACAGAGGTTCTCCTCATTGGTACCAAACACACTTTAGCTAAACCTGACAGTTTCTCTTTAAATATTGACTATGCCACAGTTCTTCCTTCACACCAGGTTAAGAGTTTCGGTGTCATCCTTGACAGCATCTTGCACTTTGAAGCACACATCAATAACATCACCCGGGCTGCATTCTTCCATCTACGTTCTATCAAGCGCTTACATCAGTCACTTACAACCCACAGCACTGCTATCCTTGTACATTCCTTAGTCACATCTCGCATTGATTACTGTAACTCTATCCTCTCTGGGCTTCCCCATAAACTCCTCCATAAACTCCAACTGGTTCAGAATGCAGCAGCTCGTATCATTACCAGAACTCCCTCAATAGAACATAGTACTCCTGTTCTCCAGCAAGTCCACTGGATTCCCGTTAAGCACCATATTGCTCCTCACTTTTAAGTCACTTTGCAACCTAGCGACTGCTTATCTCTCCAATCTACTCCAAAGTTGTTCACCTGCCTGTGCTCTTAGATCTTCCTCCTCCATTAATCTCCCTGTAACTCCTGCTTGTCTTACTACTATGGGGTTCATAACCTTTAGCCTTGCTGCCCCTCAACTCTGGAACTCTCTTCTACAAGACATCTGTAATATTGATTCTCTTCCTGTTTTCAAATCCCACTTCAAAACATACCTCTTCAAACTTGCCTACTCTCTTTAACTCCGGCACCAGCGCCTAATCATATTAATTTTATACAATTACATTTATTCAAATTTATTCTGTATTTTATGCCTTGTACTTGATTATTTTGTATTTTAGGCCTTGTACTAGTTTTTTTATCTTCTACTGTGCATTATAAGGTGTTCTTGAGTGCCGTGAAAGGTGCCTATAAATAAAATATATTATTATTATTATTATTATTATTAAGTTCCGTTGTTAAATAACTAAAGTCTAACATCTTCCAAATGTCTCATGCCAATGCCAACTGACATGTAAAATACCAACATTCAGGTCATAAGCAAAACCCAGCATCTGCAATGTCAATTAGCCAGTGTTGGGTTTTAGTGTTAAAACCCAGCATTGGTTTGCGGGGAGATGAAAGCAGTAAACATTAAACAAGAAAACATGTAGTCTATTCATTAGATATTGTAAACTCTCAACATGACCACCAAAGTTTTTCCTGACAAGCACTTGATGGTTGAAACAATGCTTCCAGGGACCTCACAATTTATAGTGAGTGAACTACCTCTTTCCTCTAATGCCTCAACACTGGGGACAGTCAGAGCCAGAGGCATTATGTTTTCAGGGTGTCCATTTGTACGTATGTCGTGAACTTGATATCCTATTAACGCCTTAACAAAATTTCTTCAAATTTGGCACCAACATTCACAAGGATGAACTGATTAGATTTTGAAAGTCAAAGATCAAGGTCAGGATGACCTCACAAAATACAGTTTTGGCCTTGTGAACACAATATCTGCAGATCTCTTCAAGGGAATTCCATTACCTTGGGCAGAAACATTCACTTGGATGAACTGATTAGTTTTTCTGTGGTCAAAGGGCAAAGGTCAGTATGACCTCACAAATACTTTTTACTCAAGACTTCCCACAGCAATTATGACAAAATTTCACACAAATGCTTCATATTTTAGTCTGGATAAACAGGGATGTAACCTGAAACACATCTGTAGGAGTGGAGGAGGCAGACACGAAGTGGTAATTCTAGTTTTTCTATTCTGGTTCCATTATGTAGACAATGTGGCCCAGTGGTGACAATAAAGAAAGGTTAGACAGTTGTTCAAAAGTAGGTGTTATCTTCCTGGGATGATGAAAATAAGAGATACTCTTCATGGAAATTTAGGTGTTACTTTTTAAGATGTTGGTTAAGGGGAGATTGTGACCTGCTGATGGCACTAGCTTAAAAAACAGGGGTCCACCATGAATCTCTGCACAAAATTTAATGAAGATCTGTGTGGTGGTTGTCAAGGCTCAGGATTAAGTTTTGGCCAGTGGATGAAAAGGGGCTCTTTACCATAGCTCTGGATCCATATAAAAAAAGGTTCTCCTTTAAGTTCCTTGAGTGGGTCAAGCATCGACAACATTTGCTACAAAATCTCCCATGATATAACCGATGGCATTATTTCAGTATCCCCTTCCCCCAGTAATAAACATCCACCTCTTTTCCATTAAGTGGAAGAAAATGGTGATGCTATAAAAAAGTAAGAAAGTAATCCGAAGCTAGGTTTTATCTTCCTGGGACCATTAAAATTAGAGATACTCTTTATGAAAATCTAGGCGTTATCTTCTTAAGATACTTTTTAAGATAGTCAAAGGTCCAGCAGAATGAATCTCTGCAGAAAATTTCATGACGATCTGGCCGATGGTTGTTGAGGCTCAGGATTAAGTGTTGGCCAGTGGATGATCCATATCTCCATCCTCAGATCTAAAGCTTAGATTCAAGACTTTACCCCCCTTTGAAATTACTTTTTTTGTTTTTATTTGAACACAACCCAGTATCAGAGAGTTTCTCTACCATAGCTGTGAATTCATATAAAAAAGCTTCTCCTTTAAGTCCCTTCAGTGGGTCAAGCCCCTACAACATTGGATCCAACATTTCCCATAATGCAACCAGTAGCATCATTTCAGTAGCCCCCTCCCCCAATAGTAAAAATCCTTGTCTATCATATCTCACACCCCTGGTTTGTGATCAGCAGCACTGACGAATACACGCTGCCTGCCCTGCAAGATTATTACATATCTACATGGTTTCACACACACACACACACACACACACACACATTCAACAAGATGTGGATCAAAGTCAGAGGCTTCACGTCTCTGAGTGAACAGAGGGGGGTTACTGTGGCTTGTGTGTGGGGTGTATTATTGCTCTTAATCCGCAGTAAAATAACACATTAAGCTTGTTGTTAATCCACGCAGAAGGGGAAGAGAGAGAAAGCCTGTCAGCCAAATCATTTGATGTATGGGCTCTGAGCGACTCATGTTATGATCTGTTAACTGCGAACCAAAGCCACTGTGTGCTTTTCAGAAAATGTGGTGGCTTAGTGGTGTTGTGGATTTACCGCAGGTCACAAAGTCAGAGGTGGGGCAGTTTTATGCAGCCTGTTTCTTTTATGTATCATCTGCACAGTGTTTGAAGGCTGATTCAGGGAATGTAGATCTGACTCAGGTGGCAAAAATCCAGTGACACAGACAGTGTACAACCCGAAACCAGAGTCCCGGGTACCTCCTTTCAATTAAGAGCTGGAATAATTAATGTTTTTCTCATTAACAGTGGATCAGATTACTGTTTCAATCACACAGGCAGTACGTGTTGTTGTAGAACATAGTCACATCACCAGTCTCATCACTCAACAGCTGAAACAGCTGAGCCAATCACAGTGAAAGTGAGTCAACAAATGGAAAGACGCTTCTTCAGGAAATCATGTTTTCTGGACGGTGATACCAACAACAGATCTGCAGCCAGAGGTCTATATGCCTGAATGATTTCATCAACCTGATGCTGTTTCCACTATATCTCACATCATAAACATCCACAGCAGTGCTTGCACTTTAATGCATTTTAAGAAAGTTTTACTAAAAAGAAAGTTTTGATGCAAAGGATTGAAGAGCTCCAGTGATCCAGCCCCTTCAGAACAAAAAGGACCTTTTGATGCAGTCAGCTGAACGCTTTAAAGAGAGAAAAACAAACAATATTTTGCATCCAACATCAACATTTTTACATTCAGTAGTCCTACTACTAGGTATGTTTCCATCAACCTGCTTAATGTGCAATTTGAAATTGAAAACTTTAAAACGTTAATGGAAAAAAATTGAAAAAACTCTCAAATGTCGCAAAACAATGTTTTTTGCATGACAAGCAAGTAATATTTCACTAAACTGAAATGGAAACACTTTTCTCACATTCAAGTTGCTGCTCCTGTCATATCAGGCCCCAGGGAGCCAGTTCTAACAGAAAGGCTGCTAGAAATCTTTCGTGAGAGAAGAAAACCCAGCTTTATTCACATAACATCCCTCAATGGAAACACAGAATATTCACACCTGTGTTTTGTCTGTCAACTTTTCTAAAAAAAGAAAAATTGCTTCTATGTTGCAAAGGAAACCAGACTGGTGTTGCAGTTTCCTTTACCCCTTGATTTCACATTTAAAACTAGCTCCACCTTGACCAGCTACCACAGTAAAATGCTGCTAATCCAGTGATGCATCACTATTGATCTAATAATGTAAGGCTGGTGACATTAGCTAGCTAGCAGGTTTTCATTTTAAATCTCTGTGGATGTTGGCTCGTTAGATTACTATTATGCTGTGGATGGTGAAAAAGCTCCTGATGTCTGTTTTTTGGTGGCATGATATCTGCACAGTACAGTTCTGGGTGTAAGAAGGTAAAACATGGTCTTTATTTAGCCATAGGGGAATGAACACAGCTCTGAGTCTTTTCCAGAGATCCCCTGCTGCACCATCATCCACACATGCATTCTGGGAGCTCTGCCACTGAGCAGTTTCTAATCTTTTAGTCTTGATGTAGAGGTTAAAAGGCCACTGGTGCATCACTGAAATGCACAGAAAGCCATAACATGTTCTGTATTCTCTGACCAGAGGCTCTTAAATGAAGTGATTGAATATCGTCCCCCGCGAGTCTTAAAATAACGCCGTGTGATATCCACCAAACATCAGGGCTGTCGCTGCTGCTGCCGGAGTTTGAAGTCAGGACTGTGTAAATTCAATTAGAAGATTGTATCAACCCTGCTACATCAAAGCACATTGTAATATCCCATTGATTTTAGGCTCAGCTCTGCTCTATTATTTCGAATCAAATTAAATGCTGTCACTTAAAAATGTGAAGGGATTTTTGTTTTGGCACAAGATGAAGCTCAGCTCATGAAATATCACGAACAGCAGAAACTTGTCATTTGCTTTATCCCCAAGCACCAAAGTGACCGGTTTTCCCCGTGCGAGGGGACACGGGCTCAGGGGAACATCACAGTAATCACAACAGTTTTTTTTTTTTTGTTTTCTTTTTTTGGAGCAGTCCTCGTTGATGGTGGGGTCAGTAGCACCCAGATACCATCTGGAGAGGCTTAATTTGAGGTGACTGGAGTATAGCTTCAACAACTAGCTCTGCCCAGTGTAATACAGCTTGCCTGCAGTTGTCAATTCAGCCCTAGCCCTGCGTAGCTGCATGGCAGTCCCTACTCCATCAGTGGAGAGCAGATTAAGCTGGCAGCAGTTCCTCCTGCTTACAGCGTAGATTAGCACAGACACCGGTCTGTTACGCCATCAGACAGCTGTTACCCCGCAAATGACACTTTGTGTCCGACTCATGTAGAGATGAGAAACAGTCCAAAACTGACGATAAAAGGACATCCAGTGTTGGCGAAGATACTTATTCATCAATCGGTGTTATTCATATTTTTGTCCAACATCTTACTTTTTTTTGGCCTTAATTTAATAGGACAGATTGAGTCCACCCAGCTGGGAGTTGAACCAGAGACCTGCTGCTCAGGGAATTTGCACCCACCATAGACTGTAAATACAGATGGACGTAGCCTCTGTGACGTCACCCACAGGTTCCTGTAGAGTGGTTTTGAAGCTCAGAGTGAGCTGCTCAACCGTTGCCATCTTGGCAGTGTCTGACTCCGCGCCTAACTCCCAGCAAACCCAAAAATGTACAAAGAGGAGCGGCGTGTGTGGAGCCGAGACTTTGGTGCATGACCGTTTGTGGCAAACATATGCTCATCCATCTGTTACGCCCTCAATTCTCCATAACTTTGGTCCTTCATAAAGGTGAGTTATATAAACAGTTGTCATGAAGGAAGAAATTAGCTATAATGGTTTTTGTACCAGGTTGTAAATATGTTTATCTTCAAGCCTCGGAGGTTGTTGCCTGGCGCCCACCCTAACCACTCAGTAAACAAGTCGTTTCATCATCTTCCTTTCATTATTCACTGTTTCCTCTTGTATGTTATTATCTGGGTATACTTTATGTAGTTTTCTGATTTCTGATGAATTTAAGTTTTTCAAAATAAGGTGTAGAAACCGTGCACAGCATTCCTTGATTAATATTCTTGCCGGAGTCTGTGTTTTCTAAATCTCTTCAAAATAGGTGCAGAGTGAAATATTATTATTGCCAACAGTCATAATGGATACAATTGTAAGAATAACACCTAGATTGACAGATAATATAGTTCAGCTCAACTCTACAGAGACTTTTCCCTCTCTCTGTGTGTGACACTGAGAAACCGATGTATGCTTTTATATCCAGAAGATTTGACTGCTGTAATGCTCTCCTCTCTGGTCTACTCCAAAATGTTCTAAATCAGCTCCATCTGATTTAGAACCAGGACCAGAAGCAGAGAACACATCACACCTGTTTTTAAGTCCTTACACTGGTCACCTGTCAGCTTCTGTATTGATTTTAAAATCCTTTACTTGTTTTTAAAGCACTAAATGCTGTTGCACCAGCAGATATGCCTCACATGCTTACAGCCTATGAATCAGTACGCCTCCTCAGGTCCTCTGGCACAATCTGTTAATTGTTCTGGAGTGAAGGAGTAAAACCTTTGGCAGCTTTTAACTTTCATGCTTTGAGGTGATGGAACAGTCTCTCAGAGCAGATTAAATCTTTAAACATAAACTCAAAACCTACCTGGCTTTTAATTAAATATGGTTCTTAGTCATTAATCACTTTATTTTATTCACTCATTTTATTGTATCTATGTTGTAAATTCTATTTTATCTGATATTTTATCATTAATCTTCTTATGTTTTTTTGCTATTGTTATTTTTTTATCTATTTTATAGGATCTCATTGTCAGCATTCTAATTGTTTTTTTTCTATAGAGAATTTTAATTGGCTTTTTTAACATAATTATGCAAACACAATTATCAATGAAAAATAAAACAAAGGCACTAAATGAAAAAAGGTGCAAGGTGAGACCTGGGTGATACCCAGAACAAGGACCTTGTGGACTGTGTCAAAGATCATCTAACACTTGTAATATATGCTCTTTTTAGAATTTTGTAATATGTAACTTGCATTGAATAACAGCAAAGCCACAGACACAGGATGAATGGCTACACTAGAAAGATAAGCACGATGTGGGTTTCATACACTGCTTTGTCACTGTGTGTGTCTGTGCTGCTGTGGTCAGTGAAGGTCAGGACACGGCTCTGTGTGCTATGTGCTCATCCTCAGTGTTTTTACCTTCTAATCCAGTGCAGCTGAAAAAGGTGATGAGTTTCATTTCACATCACATTACAGTCCTACTCACTGCTCTGCTGTCATTCCTGATCCTGTCACTCCCACCTGCCCTGTAGTAACCAGATTACCCACACCCACCTTCTCACCTGGTAATGATTACCTCATTAGTTCCATAGTATTTATACCGTCCCAGTTCCATTTATTCCCTGGCAGACTGTTTACTGTGCTGTACCTGGGGCCAGAGTCACAAAGACAGACTGTGTCTTAGATAGAACACAGTCAGACTTCAGATAGACTGAATGAATCTGTTGCACAAAGCAGTTTAGTTCTTGACTATCTTTAGCCAGACTGTGGTACAATGAATTCTGGGAAAATTAAGACTTTTTTCAAAATGAAAATAAATGGCAGACTGAGGAACTGCATCCAACCGCTGAGCCCCATTTACTGCAGCAAAAATGTTAGGCTTTTGGGAGAAATAAACAGGTACGAGGACATTTTACTTGAAGAGTTTAACAATAAAAAGAAATATCTCATTTGGGAAAAAAAAAAATCTCTGCAGTCGCTAAAAAATCCTTCCTTTCTCATCACTCTCTCCATAACAATGTCAGCAAACCAGATTTATAATCCATGTTTTCCTGTTTTTTGTTGTTGGGTGCTACTGATCAGTGCAGGTGTCGCTGATTAACATGTTACCATGGTAACATTGGTCTTAAGCCTGGGTTAGCCATTGGGTAAAGTGTCTAATGTGTTTGGCTTAAAATGAGTCAAGTGTTTACTTTTGTGAAACAGTCCTCCTTGCATTAGACCAATATATGAGATAAATTAAGACTGGACCAACACTACAGACCAGTCTTGAAATATCTTTGTGAAACCGGCCCCTGCTGTAGCGTTCCAGCCTGTTTGTGGACTCAGTCTTTTGCCCTGTTTGATTAGTCGGTCTGTGAATCTTACCTGATGCACTTCTCGCCCGGCCTCCCCTCCTTTGGTTGTTTTTGTCTGCAAACTTTAAGTAAAGATTTATTCAGTCTCAGAGCAGTGCATGACTTTTGACAGATGTGTAACATGGCCCCAGGGATGCAGGGCAGTTAAACCCAACCTTTTCTTTGGAATTGTAAAAATCTTTACCCAATGAATAGACTTATACACAGGAGACCAGAGAGTTCAAAAATCAAAGTCTTTACTTGAAAGCCAGAGGTCATACACAAGAAGTCAGTCAGCATAGCAATCAGGCCGTCAGATTTAAGTTACTTAGGACCCAAATGCAGACTCTGAGACAGGGTTGGCTCAGTTGAAGGATTTATTAACAAGTAAAAAACACCAAGTCTTGCTTAAAGGGGTGAGACAAGTCCAGTAAGGGAAAGCAAGAAATCCAAAAACCAGGCAAAAACACAGATGAACTGACAAAGACAACAGGGAGGACAGAGACTAAATACACACAAGGGGAGCGGATGACAGGGTAGTGGGGCAGACAATCACTATGGTGGGAAAACAAGACAAAGACAGCAAGCAAAACTAACTATTACAAGATAAAAACAGGAAATGAAGTAAAAGTCCAAACAAAGTCCGAAATCACGACACAGGCAAGGAGCGGGCAAGAAAAAAAAAATCATACACAGCATCAACTAGAGATGAGGATGGCTGGAAAACTGCCAGATTACCAACTGGTAATCTGGAGACTATTTGGCAAATGAAAGGGGGAGAGATTGGACTGTATATGCTACGTTAAAGAATTGCCTCGTGTACCAGGAGTTAAATCTCTTGGTGGACTGGATATACTCATACAGATATACACCAGTTTGATAGCCAACAGCTCTCTATTCCCCCGCTGTCGAATCAAGATAGACAAACACAAACTGATTGTGTCACGGAGCACAGTGTTAACAAGGAACTGGAAGACAGTCAAGTTGTTGGTGAGTCCGAATGGCATAACCAAGTACTTGTAGTTCCCAGTGGGTGTGTTGAAGGGGGTCTTCCAGTTGCAATTTTGACCAAAAAACTTAAAAAAAAAAAAAATTAAATTCAGGTATGTTTCATGCCTCCCTAACAAAAAACAGGAGAAAAGTGTACAAAAATAAAAATGCATCTCACCCTGTGGCTACCAGGACTGCTTTTAGAGAATATCTACACTTGTCAGGAAGAGGAAAAGTGAAGTAGGCATCGGCATATGTCATTTTAAAGTGCCTCTCAGTCTCTGGTCCAATCTGCAACTGCCACCTCACTGACACAACAAGGGGGTTTTAGATTCTTGTGCACTTGACTCGAGGACTTTCAGGTCTTGCCAGGTCAGAACGAGGTGCCGTGTTTTATAGGTCTGAGGCCAAGACTTGAGAATGGCTCTTCTTCTGCCGGTATCCCCACCTGGTAGGAGACTGGCTGATGAGCTGGTGTGCAAGGATATGTAAGTCTTTCTGCACTGTGGCCAGGTCTCCTTCTCTTCTAACTGAATGAAAAGCTGCTCACAACCTTCTTGCAAACAGCAACAGATATGGCTCATATGTTCTGCTGGACCACAGATTGGTAGTTGTGGTGAAGTGAGTCACATTTGTTTGCTGGTGGGCCACTGGTAGCGCTGTCTCTGCAAAAAACTTGCAGCCGAGCAATTCCTACTTTGGATCAGGTGTCTTAATTACAACACTGCACTAACTGGGTCCATGTCTCGATTTCTTTCTATTTTGGACTTTTTCGTCATATGAAATTGACTTGGCAAACAAAAAAGCCACAGTCATTTGTTTCTGGGCTGGTGTTTTATTTATGTGCGGGTGGAGATGCTGATGGCATTTCAAGTGGTGAAACAAATATGTGTCACTGCTATATTTGAGGCAATGGCTTTGAGGCGTATTTTGCAGCTAACTGGTGTTTGTTCAACATATTCGGTGCAACACCCAAACCACTGGCAGATGATGGAAATGCCAAACGAATTTCATGCCAACATGCATTGCACCCTCAGTTTGATATTTTCCACCCAGGCCTGTTTAGTGGAATTCTGCACATGAACAGAATTGGAGCATGTGTTAAGTAGCAACCTATTTGAAAAATGGTTTTTGCTGTTGTCCAAGTCCAAGCCATGTTTCTCAGATGGAAATTGGTGGATTGCTCCCTCTAACTTGGGGGTGAGTTAGTGCCCCAAGCGAGGGAGTTCAAGCATGTCGGGGTCTTGTTCATGAGTGAGGGTAGAATGGAGCAGAAGATTGACAGAGAGATCACTGCAGAAGGTGACAAGGGAGCTGAACTGGAATTTACCAGTTGATCTTTGTTCCAACCCTCAGCTGTGGTCATGAGTTCTGGGTAGTGACTGAAAGAATGAGATTGCAGGTACAAGCAGCTGAAATGGGTTTCCTCTGTAGGGTGGCTGGGGTCAGCCGTGGAGATATGGTGAGGAGCTCGGATGTCCGGTGGTAGCTTGGAGTAGAGTCGCTGCTCATTCATGTCGAAAGGAGCCAGTTGAGGTGGTTGGGCGCCTTCCTTTGGAGGTTTTCTGGGCACATCCGACTGAGAGGAGACCCCGAGGTAGAAACAGAACTCACTGGAGGCATTACATATCCCATCTGGTCTGGGAACACTCGGGATCCTCCAGGAGGAGCTGGAAAGAATTGCTGGAGAGAGGAATGTATGGAATGCCCTGCTTAGCTTGCTGCCACCGCGGGAGAAAATGGATGGACTGATTTTGTTGTTTAAGTGACGAGCAACACAATAAATAAGCACAAAGCATCGGAGACAATCCAGTTTTCACCGAACAACAACACAAACCTGAAAAGTCAGTCAAGGAATTCATGACCAAACAGCTACAACTCCCCACAGAGACCGTCAACAACGTCACACTAAAAAAGAAACTACAACAACCAACTATGGCCAGTCACTGCAAAATTTAATGACTTCAAGCAAATAGAAGTGGTTTAAAGACAAACAGCGTAAAGGAACGAACTGTGGACTCAATGACCAGTATCAAAGAGAAATCATGTTCAGATGTAAACAGCTGATTCCATCAGAAAACAAATGATGAAAGAAGGAATAAAAAGCAGTAATCTCTGTGGACAGACAGCTGCACCAAGACAAGGACATAACCCCCTGGCTCTACTCTACCCACTCATTTTGCACACACTCACACACAGCCACAATAGTCACAATTTCACTTCTGAGGACTCAAATATAAAGTGACAGCTACTATTCCCAGCAATTACTGCGCCCAAGACTCATTATCATTACAGTAAATGCCATGACCGGCACCCCAATTTCTTTTGCATTTAGTTCTTTTTGTAATGCTTCTTGTTGCTTGTGTTTGCGTCTTTTACAGACCCCACCTTGCCAATCACACACACACACAACCACACTTTTCAGCATTAATGTGCGACCCAGAGTGACCCTTTCAAAATGTCAGTTAAATTTCGAACATAAAAACAGAATCAGACCACAATAAATAAAAATCACAATTTACTTACATAATCTCCGCTCAACAGCACAAAACAGAGGGGTTTGCATTTTAATGAACAAAAAAGTATAATTCATCCATAACACCATTATCACAGACTCCAAATGACATTCTATAATTATTAACATATCAATCAACAACACCTCACTAACAATTGGTAATATTTATGGCCCAAACGCTGATGATCGATTCTTTTTCCATAATCTTTAAATCTCAAACATCTCCATCTGCCCAGTAATAACAGGAGCCAACTCTGATACAGTTATCCATCCATCATTAGACAATGTATCTGGCAGTCCGCTGAAACAATAAAGCAGTTCATGAGCAATTCTGGTCTTGATAGTTGGCGACTGCAGCACGCAGCCACAACTCATCCCATTCATATTCACGCTTTTCTTCTTTCTCAAAACTTCACCCTGTTAATCAAAACCATAAATGATAACCGCTGCTGGGTAAACCTCCTATTCAAATCTCTAGATTCAATAATTTCAAAGTTCTACTGGGAAAACAAGACACTGACAATTAAATTATACACTCTGCAAAAACCAAAAACACAAGGAGGAATTCAGATTTACCATTTTCAAGCCAATCTTTTAGACTCCATCCTTGTTTCAAAACATTAACAATAACAGCGACAGCGACTCTGACAGCCTGGTGGAAAGTTCACAAAATCATTAAAACCACTCTTGTCCCTTCTAATTTCACCCTTATATGGAACAATTCTGATTTTCTAAGTAACAAAAAAACATGGACATTTCCACACATGGGCTGAAAAAGGCATCACACATCCATCACAAACTGGCACCTTAAAAATAATTTATTAAACTAACTTATTTACATAACAAAACCAAAACAGGACATGTTGATTCAGTAAATTGGTAAATGCAATGTGAAAATGAACCAAACAAATGAAACAAAGAAGGGATGTTGCTGATGGGAGAAAGAGGGAGACAGACTGAGCTTTTAAAGGGCTGCCCAGCCAACAGCTCAAGTGAACATTAAAAAAAAGAAAAAAAACATCTTTAGCAAAATCACTCTGGTGTCATTCTATCAATATTTGCAACTTAAATCTTTTCCCAACCTTTTCCCATCATGGAAACAATGCGATCTATCTGATCAGACCAAGACAATAGATTATCTGATTTAACACCCAGTAATTTGGTTTCAGTGACCTGCTCAACTGATATTCTGTCTATAGACAAATTGAGTGGAGTAGCATTAGCAAGAACATTCCTACTTCCAAATACAATACATTTTGTTTTGACAATGGTCTAACATGGGATTCACACTGTGCATAAAACAGCCCTGACAACTGTACTCATGCCACCTGGCACTGCACACCCATCAAACACTTTTGGAAGGAAATCACAGAGACACTCGGTTTTCTTTGGCTGCCACATCCCACCATCCCCTGCACTCTGCCTAGTAGGAGACATATCAGCCCGGAACCTGAACTAATCAAACAGTAGATTATTCTTCACAGCCCTAACTATCGCTCACGCATTGCTCACTATGCTCACGCATTCCAACATGCATGTTGCTCACTGGGAAAACTGACTCATGGATTACATCTCTGTGGAAAATGTGCATCTGTCCACAGCACCACAATTGCCTTATTATATTTACGTATGTGTGTGTGTGTGTGTGTGTGTGTGTGTATTTTGTAGCTGGGTAGTGTTGCTTGTTGGGTGGGGGAGGACCTGTTGTTCACCTCCACGGTAGCTCGACCTGACCTCACCACTCATCATTAAACAACTTTACTATACTATAATTATTGTTATATATTAATGATATATTTAAATTTATTATATCATACATTTATTATTACTCTTCCTACAAGTATATTGAAACATGCATGCACACATATATTACACACTCATACGATACACACACATTTTTTTTTATGTCTGTCCATTATGTCACGCTTGTTTTTGTTATGTTACCAATAAAGTTGTTTAAGAAAAAAGAATATAAATTAATAAATGAAGGGAAAAAATTTAAAAAGGTGCAATTCAAATTTAATAAAATAAATCAACTATGCCCAGAACACTCAAATTCAAAAACACAAGGATCTGCTGTTATCTGTCTTTTAAATCTTACTCTTTAAATTGAGCTACTTGTTATGATTTGTTCACATTAGTAATGTTTGTAAAAGGAAGTTTCTACCATGATCAATTAAATTCACACAACATACTGTTTTCAGCTATAAGTCAAACGCATCACTTTTAGCATTAAGACTGTACAATACACTGAACAGTGACGCATGGCTGTTCTGCTGCTGCCATGACACTGCTGGGTGAAATAAACCAAGGCTCCGTGTCAGGGCTGTTATTTATAAGCCTTGAACCAACACAGCTTCATAGATATTCAGCGGTACAACAATACTTGATAACATCCATGATTGGCTGTGTTGAAAACATAAAATCACAGAGTTGGATAAGACAAAAACACATTAGCTGTGTTTGTGAGAGCAGTGAAAAAAAATAAGGCAAACAGACAAACATTACATTTTTTAGTTACATCAAAAAACTTGCAAACACTCAAACCCCTAATCAACGCTGGTTTTCGGCAAAGTCACAAAACATCATTAAAAAACTGTCAGTTAAATTTTCTCTTCCTTGGGAAAAACACTACACTGTATATAAGCAATGAAATACTTGTTAACATCCAAATGATGTTTTTTTTATACATGAGTGAAATAATCAGTCAACACCATGACAGTGTTTCCACTTTGAATTGCAGTAAATCAATAAGTAAAAAAAAAAACTGATTCAGACAGTCAGGGTTTCATATGTCACAAGCCTGAAGAACCAATCCTATCAAGTTGTGGGATTAAACCTGAAACCTTGTCAGTACAGAGAGAGAGAGAGTTAGCACAACCACTAACACTGTGTCAGCCACTGCCAGTTACAAGCTAACAAACAAATAAAAGCTGAGACAATACCTTGCTGCCACCATAACTGGGCAGTAAATTACATGGAAAATACACAGGCATCAGATCCTTTAAGTGACAGAACACTGTTGTGAGATCAGAGGTAAGGAGATATCATTTCCACATCAGTATCATTGTAATTGTCTAGTTTTAGCTTTAACTGGGAGGGCACTGCTGGCCTTGCTCACCCTGACAGCATGACATTGTTGTAGTATTTCTGTCAGCTCCAACCAGTCTGTCCATTCTCCTCTGACCTCTCTCATCAACACAGAGCTGCTGCTCACTGGATGCTTTTGTTGTTGCTCCATTCTGAGTAAAAACTCTAGAGACTGTTGTGAGTGAAAATCCAGGGGATCAGCAGTTTGAGAAACACTCAGACCAACAATCATGAAGCTCAAAGTCACTGAGGTCACATGTTTCCTCATTAACTAAAGCCTCCACCTGTAACGGGTATGGATAGAACCCAATAGCAGCACAAGTGAACCTGGTTTTAGTCTTGAAACAGTCTTTATTCAGCAGATTAAACAGGTACAGAGTTAACCCGAGGATGGCAGCAGAACTGGATTCAGGTGAGTATGGCAGGGGGTGGATCCGGACCTGGAGACGGAGTCGGTGGGGCTGACTTCACCAGAGAAGGTGAGCTGGTGAGGTGAGGCTGACAAGGTGGGTCTTTTGGTGGAGCAGGAACAGGCTGAGTGCCAACCAGCCACAGGCAGATGAGGAACAGAAGGCTGGTGGATTTACCGGGGCTGAGATGTGAGGCGAAGGTCGGAGGCAGGTCGGGTCGATACCAGGTAAGCAGTCCAGGAACAAGTGCTGGAGAGCCAGGCATGAGAGCGAAGACAATCTGGCAAAGAGTGAGTGGAGTGAAGCTGCATATCTACTGGCTTGATTGGAGATGGTGAGCAGGTGAGAGCAGCAGGTGAAAGCAGTTAGGCTGATGAGGGGTGTGGCTGAGCAGCAGAGCAGGAGAGGGGCAGAGCAGACTGTGACACCACCTGGATCTGTAGGGGTTTATACACTGCTGACACATGATTGACTGATTGGATAATCACATGAATAAACAGATGTACAGATGTTCCTAATAAGGTGGACAGAAGCAGGGCAGTTATAGGTAGCTATGCATTAGATAACAGGTGCATCTTACACCCACTGTCAATCACATTTTCTTTGTTTGTAGACCATTGAGCAAAGATGATTTTGTCACAGTTCATAAGACACAGTGTTGAAATACTGTTAAGTTGTCTTCAGTCCTCTGACTTTATTAAATACCTGTCACTGTCAAACAGCAGCAAGATCCATATGTGCCTGCTAAAGAAAGTTGCAGATGTGATTGGATCAGTCATGATCTAATGACATTTAATGTCAGTCTGTACTTTTCTGAACTTAATACAATAAACTGTTACACAAAGACTCTCTGTGAAAGGCAGGTACAGTATTTTGGGCTTTTTGTGTGGTGGAGGTTCTAAGTTAGATGATGAGGTCAGCTCTCCATTGAAGATGTTGGGTCAGGATAAGGCATCTTACCCAGTAACTAAGTATATTTACTGAAGTACTTTACATAGCTACCTTTGCTGAATACATTCATAACAGCAAGTTGGCTAACATTATCATGTCTACTGTAGCCGTCACTAATGAAAACAGACATGTAACATAAACCATCAAGTTACTGACACATGGAGGTGAAGAAAAACCAGTTCAGAGTCAAGCTGGACCCTTTACCCTTTGGCAGCTCGTAGGGTTCCCCTTAGTATTGGCTCCATGGTCAGACTGGGAAAGAAATTCAGCCTCAGACTGATCCACTGGAACCGGCCTCACACATGACACTGACAGAGCCGGTAAAAACTGTAAAAAAAAAAAAATGTATGGTTATTTTGTCAGTCCACCAGTCAACCAGAATTTGAACTGGCAGTCCTGATGACCAATCCACCTATGCTTGGGTCTCACCTCTTTCTTCGTCTCAGGCCTTTTTAGATGAAAACGTGGTTTCTTCTTCAGTGGAGGAAATTCTGAAAAGTCACTTTCACCTGAACTCTGCATACTGCACTGTGACATCTCGCCTGTGACCAGAGCCTGTATATATTTTTAAATGTGGGGAGGGCCAATGGTTTAACAGGAGGGACTCACATGCACTAACATGCACACACCTTCGTCCTGGCTACTAAACCAATGAACAGAGAAACTCAGATTACAACACAGGATAGAGGGTGTATGACTTCATTCTCTGCTCAGGATGACAATACTCCACTATATCTTTACATAGAAAACAGTTGTTTGCTGCTGTATTTATAATCTCAATTAGTGAACCTTTAAGTACAATTTTGAGGTACTTGTACTTTACTTATTTCCATTTTATGCAACTTTATATTTAAACCCCACTACGTTTATTTGCAAGCATTAGTCACTAGGTACTTTTAAGATGAAGATTTTACACAATGGATAATATAACAAACTTAAAATACAACAAATTGTTAATGATGAAACCATTCACCAATTTTTCCCTTTGAACTTCTCACGTGGTTCATTTAAAAAAATCTATCGAATCCAATGATGTCATATATACGTAATAGTCCAAACTATGGCGGAGCCAGCACTTTTACTTTCATACTTAGACTAAGACTTATGAACTTTTATTTAAGGAGGATTTTTCATGCAGGACTTTTACCTGTAATGGAGTATTATTACATTGCAGTATTATTTGCTGGATATACTTTTACTTAAGTAAAGGATCTTATTACACCTGATATTACCAGAGACAGAAGAGACAGGTGTTGGAGAGATTACCTCTGCTGATGATTTCAGGTCTGGGCTTTTCAGGGCCAGGGACATGAGTAACAACCACTGCAGCATTTTTCTTGATGAGAAAAAAATCAGTACATCTCTTAACTTTGTACTATGTATGTTTTAAGGTTGTGCTGTCTCTCAAGAAGGAGATCAGTCAGAGCCAATCAGAGGCAGAGTAGGGGCCAGTCTTGAGCTGGGAAAAAATAACACTACAAACACGCACAGATCTGTTAAATGTCAGATTTATGAGAGTTTGGTTGCATGTGCGACTAAAATGGTTGTACTCCAGAGTCCTGCTTTATGTTAAATTAGTGAAGCATTGGCTAATGAGGTCACTATTAGAGCAGAAAACCATTTAAGCCTAATGTAACAAGAAATGCGACACACTGGATGCCATTGTTCCAGTAAGTATGGAATAATCCCAAACACAGAGATCCCTCCACAGACCCTCATCTGAGGGGCTTTGGTATCTCTAATCTAGAATTCAGTGTCTCTGTGAATCTCTGGATTAGAGGCTGTATAGATGCAGCGTGGTTTAAATCGCCTGTAAATCTTCCCTCCTCTATGCTAAATGTCACATGTAATGCTGTTAACCCTTATGTAGAGGTCAGGTCATGGCAAAAATGCTAAAGAAATATGAAACATTCACAGATATCCCCTACTGTAAAGCAGAATGAGATGTAGTAAATAAAATACTGGCACCGCCTACAGGTTCATTACATGCACTGTTATATTAACCAATCAAGAACCAGCTTATTTGGACATAGCAATGCTTGTTTGAACATAACGATGCAACGATGCAACAATGCAACATAACGATGCAACAGAAGCCCTTTCACTAGAGATAGAAAAGTTTCTCTGAAAAAGCTGAAAGTTGGTTTTTATGAGAAATGTTTGAAATTATTATTGCTTGACTTTCCTCTTTTATATTAAACTAACCCATGAACAGAATTCAGAGTTCTGTTTTGATCACTTGTACCTCTGTTAACTTAATGTGCTGTGATGCCTCATTCATATACGCTACTGATTCCTGGATTCCACACCAGTTAAAACGTGAGTTCACGTGGAACTTAATAAAATCACTTTTATGTTTTTTAAATTTAAATCCCTAAGTTTGGCTCCATGAAACTCACATTGATATTTGACCTGGGAGACATTCACTCAGGATCAGCTCACTATGAAACCGACCAGCTTCTTTGTTTGTTCATTCAATCTACTGTAGACACTAGTGGTATAACAGAAAGCTGCTGTCCATATCTCTATAGCTTTATTTTCACAATATTATATTTATTCAGACTTCTAATGCTAATGATCCTACCAGTCACATCCCATACAGTCTGAATCATTTTAGCTGCTTACAAAATATACAAAATACATAATATTTTAACCTTTTACCTAAATTCATCCATTATCCATCCATGATATTCCGCTGATCTGGGGTCGGGTTACAGTGGCAACAGGCTAAGCAGGAGGTTCTAGAAATTCCTCTCTCCAGCAATGCTTTCCAGTTCCTCCTGGGGGATCCCGAGGCATTCCCAGGCCAGATGGAATACCACTTATGAACCACTTTAGCTGGCTCCTTTCAATGTGAAGGAGCAGCGACTCTACTCCGAGCTTCCTCCGGATGTCCGAGCTCCTTACTCTATCTCTGAGGCTGAGCCCAGTCACCCTACAGAGGAAACCCATTTCAGCCACTTGCATCCACGATCTTATTCTTTCGGTCACTACACAGAACTCATGACAATAGGTAAGGGTTGGAACCAAGATCGACTGGTAAATCGAGAGTTTTTCCCTCTGGCTCAGCTCCCTCTTCACCACAATGGTTGGTACAATGTCCATATTACTGCTGATGCCATGCCAACCCACCTGTCAGTCTCCTGCTCCATCTTACCCTCACTCATGAACAAGACCTCGAAATACTTGAACTCCTTCACTTGGGGCAGTAACTCATCCCCATCCCAGAGGGAGCAATCCACCATTTTCCGGCTGAGAACCATAGCCTCAGACTTGGAGGTGCTGACTCTCATCCTGGCCACTTCGCACTTGGCTGTAAACTGTCCCAGTGAGCAATAGAGGTCATGCTGTGATGAAGCCAATAGAACCACATCATCTGCGAAAAACAAAGACGCAATTTGGAGGTTCCCAAAGCAGACACACTCCTCACCTTTGCTGTGCCTCAAAATCCTGTCCATGAATATCACAAACAGGATCGGAGACACAGGACAACCTTGGCGGAGACCAACATTCACTGAAAACGTGAGAATACGGACACAGCTCTCACTTTGGTCATAGCAATGGGCCCGGTACCCCATACTCCTGAAGTAGCCCCAACAGACAATCAGTCGGAGCTTCCTTTCCAGCACCCTGGAGTAAACTTTTCCAGGGAGGCTGAGCAGTGTGATACCCCGATAATTGGAGCCCACTCTCTGGTCCCCTTTTTTAAAAATGGGAACCACCACCCTGGTTTGCCACTCCACAGGTACTGTCCCCGACCTCCATGTGACATTGAAGAGGTGTGTCAGCCAAGACAGCCCTCCAATGTCCTGAGCCTTCAGCATCTCAGGGCGTGTCTCATCCACACTTGCCGCCTCGCCGCCAAGGAGCTTCTTGACTGCCTCAGTGACCTCTGCCAGGGTTAGTGATGAGACTTCCCCTGAGTCTTCAGGCTCAGCCGACTGTTAGCCAGGTTCAGGAGTTCCTCAAAGTACTATTTCCACCACCCAACATCATCTCCAGTCCAGGTCAGCAGTTGTCCTCCCTGACTGAATACAGCCTGGGCCGAACGGCTTGCCAAAACTTCCTTGAGGCCAAACGAAAGTCCTCCTCCATAGCCTCTCTGAACTCCTTCCAAACCCAAGTTTTTGCTTCCACAACCACCAAAGCTGCCGCCCGGTACTGATCTGCTGCTTCTGGAAACCCCTGGGCCAGCCAAGCTCCTAAGCGCTGCTTCTGCAATGGAGACTTTGAACATGGCCCACTCAGACGGAGGTGTGAGTTGAAGACCTCACACCCTCACTACACACTTGGGTTTACCAGGTCTGTCCAGCAGCCTTCCCAGCAATCTGATCCAACTTACCACCAGGTGGTGATCAGTTGACAGCTCTGCCCCGCTCTTCAGCCAAGTTTCCAAACCATATGACTGTAGATCTGATGATACGACCACAAAGTCGATAATCAACCTTTGGCCTAAGGTGCTCTGGTACCAAGTACACATACAGTATGAGCTACCTTATGTTCGAACATGGTGTTCAATATGGCCAAACTATGACTAGCACAGAAGTCCAATAACAAAGCACCACATGGGTTCAGATCAGGGAGGCCGCTGCTCCTAATCACGCCCCTCCAGGTTTCTCCGTCGTTGCCCACATGGGCATTGAAGTCCCCCTGCAGAATTATAGAGTACCCAGACAGAAGCCTTTCCAGGATACCACGAGAGACTCCAAGAAGTTTTGGTACTCTAAGCTATTGTTTGGTGCATTAGCACACACACAACAGTCAGAGCCTTCCCCACTGCAACCCTCAGCCACATAGTGGCAACCCTCTCGTTCCCTGGGGAGAACTCCAACACTGTGGTGCTTCACCAGGTCGTGTGAGTATATATGAGATAATGGACACTGGTACTTTTAAGACAGTCTCTCCTCATTTCCCCCTGTATTTTCAAGACGTGAAATCAATGTGCTACAATTATAATTACAATATCTTGTAATAAATGGTCTTAATTCATGTTTTTATTATTATTATTTTGCCAATACTTTAACATTTTGACGAATTTTGTCATAAAGTTCACAGTGCGGTGAAAACGTGAGATGGATGGCCTCTAAAATCATGTCAATAAGGTCTAAGCTGTTTTTTTAACCATGATTTTTGAATGATGATTTTTGAACAATGATTTGTCTTTCTCCCTTTTTTTGTGTTTCATCCACTCGGTTGTCTTTTGGCCATTTAGGCTACACCCAAACCAATAAGTTTTAGTTTTAAAATTCATCTCTTGCTTCGTTTACTCAGAGACTTCAGAAACTCTGCTGGACCAGTTTTATTTTGAAAACTGTGGGGTTATGTTGTGGTCTGGATGGACCGAAAACCTAGAGCTTTGGAAACGGTGATTTAAACACCCACGGTGTGAGTAACACCCAAGTTTTATCTTTGCTAGCACCTGTTCAGTTAAATTCAGCATTTTAATGCTACAACTGTCTTTGTTGTTCCTTGTTGGTAGTATTTTGTGTGACTAACCAACTGCAGAGTAGACAATCTGTTTCCTGTTTACACCGGCTCGCCCATGCCCAGTGTATGTGAATGGTCATGTGATATGTGTTTTCAGGTGTGTTTCTGATACAGAGCTAAAACAGTCGTCTGGATGGAGATTGTTGTTGTTTAAAAACTAAAACATATCAGTGGATTTAGCCTTAGTTTTACAAGACAGGTCATGGAGTGGAGTTGATCTTCCGGGGGACATGGTGCCACGGTTGAGGGAAAACTGAACCCATATGCAGACAACACAAAAAGGGGTTGGTGGGGAAAAAAAACAATTTTTTAACAACAAAAAGTATTCACAAAAGTTATCCAAAAAACAGGTAGGAACAGAAAACCAGAAAGTCCAAAAAAAAAATGGGAACACGGGAGCATGACAGATGGGAAACGAGATGAAGGCAAACTGAAGCAAAAGAGAAAATCCAAATACTCAGAGAACAGGAGCAAGAGACTGTATGGAAACTCAGAGGAAAACAGATGAACTGACATGGACAACAGGGAGCACAGAGACTAAATACACAGAAGGGAGGCAAAAGTGATTGAACACAGGTGAAACACATTAGGGTGGGGCAGACAATCACAAAGGAGGGAAACAGGACATAAATATCCAGGAGATGCACAGGAGAAGTGATTTCAAAATAAAGGAAATCAACCAAAAGCCCAAACATAAATTGTCCAAAAGCCAAAAGAAATAGTTCTGTGAGGGCAAACCATGTCACATGGGTGTGATTACAAAACACAGGATTGACAAAATCATTAGGATTCATGCTCAGTTTCTATTGTAAATGCTGTACAGTAGTTTTTGTGGTTCCCTGCACCAAACTGTTGGTGATAAGATCATTTTGATTGGATGATGGTGCAGTAGAGAATGTCAGGGGGATCACCACAGACATGAGGAATCCTCCTCTGCAAACCATGAATATCCATGAAACTCCATGACACGCTCAGCAGCAGGTGTTGAGATTTCTTACTCTGGACCCAAGAGCTGAAATGGTGGACAAACATTTCCATCCACAGGATCTGCAACAAAGTGGAAATGTAAATCACAGCATGGAAACATTCAGGATGTTCCCGCGAGGACTGACAGCTTGGTTATTATTTCATCTTGCAAACAGTTTAACATAACATCAGCAGATTTAGATGTTTCCAGTGGGAATGATATGAAATGCAAAGACTTTGCCTCAACTTAGTTTAGGTTTGGATAAACAGAAAGTGTCAGACACCATCATTCATTGTTCCTATCATATTTAGCACATTAAGAGTTATTAATGCTCTAAGTTGTTTGTAGTGAATCATCTCACTGAAAAGTAGCATATTGATAAAGAAGGGTACTGGAGGTTGTCAGGATGAATGTTTAATATCACTGTTCATTATTAATATACACAATATTAGGAACATATGACATTAATCCAATTTTCAAAACATTCACTGAGCTGAGTGGAGGAAGGCAGCCAACTGGTAAGATCCAGAAACCGGCTTGGCAGCAGCTTTGCTTCCTGTTACATAACACTGTGCTTTCACATGCATCAGTTCATGATATACTCTTTTGTTCGGCAGGTCCTGCAATCCCTGTTGGAGTGGATGTTCAGGTGGAGAGCTTGGACAGCATCTCTGAAGTTGATATGGTAAGAAAGTCTGTATTTATCCACATCTGTTTACACACCCACCAGTTCCATTTAATTATTAAGTGACATTTAGTGTTTCGGCAAATACCCCAAAATGTTTCGTTCAAGTGTCAAAGCCTGTTAGCAGCCGGGGGTAAAGGCCAGGTGATGCTGTTATAACAATAATAGGATGGATGGATGGATGGAATCAGTTTTTCTATATAAGCTTTTTTCTGTCACATAACATGATGTCTGTCAATAGCAAAGGCTAAAACCATTTAGTTAAGTGTTAAAAGTGTCTTAAATCCAGTAACTACATGTAAGTGGAGCATATAATTTTAGTGGGCCATACTGCAATAATAGACCAAGGGAAGAACATACGGTGGCACCAGTTGGAATCCTGAAGCTGGTCCAAAAAATGGTGCAGCTCCTGCTGTTTGGATGAATGACAATAAATCAAATATGCACATTTTTATTTTAAGCTATCAATATTAAAGAGGAGATATTATATCCACATTTAGTGTTCATCTCTAAAATACATTTACATGCTTTAATGTTCCAAACACAATATTTTCCTTATACTATTGTACTCTATTCAGCTGAACTGAAACACTGAGACTGTCCTCCTTCAAAAAACGAGCCCACAGGTCGTCTGTCCAGCAGGTTATTATGACCCATAGATATGTTTTGTTGCTAGGCGACATCTAGTGGTCGTAGTAATGATGACAGGAGCAAAGGGAAAAACGTAGTATAGTATAAGTGAAGTAGTATAAAGAGAGACAAAGTCCATGTCAGGAGGAGGTTGTGGTGGATGGATGGGTCACCAAAACACAGGAATATGACACAGGAGAGGTGTGTTCGACTCCCATGTGAAACCGGTAGTTTATATTGTTTCTGTTATCCATGACTGTTCGTTGTTATTATTGTAACAATGATATCAAAGATCATCTGATGTTGAGGAAATACTTATTTTAACCCAAATCATGATCTTTTCCTAAACCTAACCAAGCCATGACTGTTTATTATAGTAACCACAGCAACGTTGGGTGCGCTGCTCTTGGTACAGTCGCTTGTTTATTATGGTAACGATGACAACGAGGGTCTAGTACGCATGCCACCGTAGGGGCGCTATTTCAGGAGACACCTCTATGGGTCGTGTCAGAGGGTTGGAGGACTTGTTTGAAACACTTTGTTATTGCTGACATGTTTTCTTTTTTCTTCTCTTTATTGAACTCGTAAAGCACAGTGTAAAGAGGTACAATCAGTACAAATTGATAATTGTTGCTAAGTATGTTCAGTAGTTTCTGTGCTGCTTTCTTTTCCATATAATTCAGTGATTTACATTATAGAACTAGTTCTTTCATTAAAACAAAAAAAGACTTGTGTCTTAATACGTTTACATTTGTGGATAAAGAATTTTCATAAAATAAACAAAAATTCAGCTTTCTTATCCTCCTTAATGTAATGCCATGTCTGGTAAAGACTAAGAGAAGGAATTCTGGAATTTAGCCAGTCATACATATCACACCAGAATCTGTTACTATAAAGACAGAAGAAAAATAAATGATCTGTATTTATCCGTAATGATCCATATAATAATCTATATATATATACATATCATATTCCTCATCATATTCCTTCTTATGAAGGTAATTTTCAAACGTTAGGCTGTAATCTTGGTAGAATAGGTTGACAAATGTTATGAGACGCCTGTGCTGAATTGCACAGAAAATAGAATGATTGTAAAGAAACTTGTTTGGGAAAACCTTTTTTGTCTATTAATCATCAGTGCTTGGAGATTGGGGGGGGGGGGGCAACCATGTGAAGTAATGCATTTTAAACCAGTAACATAAAGGAAGTTGGTATGCTTCTAATGACCTTGTCAAATTGTTTACAATTCCATTGGAAATCTAATTTCACACAAAATACCTCAAAAGGTAAGAAGTTGCCGAATTCATCTACCAAGTGCATGACAGATCAAACTCAGAAAAATAAAGACTTATTTCTAAAGAAAATGAAAATGCACTTCCAGGGGGGGGACATCATGTGGTGTGAAATTGTGCTTGGATAATAGTTTCCAATATGACAGTGCTTGTGAATGGAATGAGGATAATTTAACAGGTAGTTTTTAAATTTAAATTCCACCAATCTTTTTGAAAATCTCAGTTGGAACACAAAACCAGAAGCTGTTGTTACTCACTAGAAACAATCTTAACCATTTGATCTTTCAGGTTCCATTTAGTCTATGGCCTGTGACCGCCATTTTCATATCTTCTTACAATGGCAGCTTCTTTTAAATAATGTTTTTTTATTTTCCAAATATAGTCAAAATTTAATTTGTTGATGGTTTTCACTGCTTTGTTAGATATGGAAAGACAACAAAATGGATAAATGCATCTTGACAGACTTTCCATTTCAGTGATATAAATGTGACCAAAAAGGGAAAGATCCCTATTTAACCATCTATCTAACCTTGACTTATATTCATCCATTTTAGTCCATACATTTAAAGTTTCACATAATTTAGGGTCCTTTGTGACATGTACACCTTAATATTTGGCCGAAAGATTTGATTGGGATACCATATATGCTGTCATAAGATGGCAGTCAATGTATGGCTAACAATTCACATTTATTAATATGACAATGTACAATTTCAAACATCTACATAAATGGCCATATCAATCTAGCCAGTATTATTCATAAACATAGCCTATACATTTAAAGAAAAAATGTTTAATCAAAGTATCCTTTTGTATTTTAAAGCCAAATCTAATCTAAATCGAATGAATCTTTGCTTTGTTGCACAGCTGCAGGGTTGACCCATGTATATCAACCACACTGTTATAACAGTGCTAGTTATGAAGAGGAACTCAACCAAAAATTAAGTATAAATCAGTATTAGGCTGCACTTTTTGTTACCCCTGATAGTTATTTTGCCTTAGAAGCACATGAAAGAGTGCGTAAAGAGTGAGTTGCGAGCGCAGAAAGACACCTGATGGAACTGTCTTTTGGGATTCTGTTTCTGGCCGTTGGAAGTTCATTGAAACACAAACACATTAAGCTTGACAGTTAGCCCGAACTAGCCTACAGAGCAGGCTAGTTCAGCAGTATAAGTTACCATGGTTACTGAGCAGGGAATCCCATGAGCCACAGGACTGGAACGAAACTCTGACTTCTGTTAGCGAGACTTAAGAAAATACACCAGGATTTTCCTTCATCTACCTTGATGGAATAGATCCCGGGTTAACGAGCACAGCTGTGTGTTAAAGGTAAGACAGCAAGCATCGCTGACGATGTAATAAACATCACAATCCTCCACACTGAAGTTACAACAACAGCACACTCTGATGAACAAGTTCACCTGTTGATTAAAGACACACCAAGAGAGAGAGAGAGGGAGGGAAGCTATCACTAACTGCTGAGCTAAAGCAACTAGCAGATCTGAACAGCATGTAAGCAACTGCTGAATTAGTGAAAGCCATTAAAAGGAGCAGAGAGCTCTAGGTGCTGGAGCAGAACTATTGTAAGTTTAAATGTACAACAGGTAGTTAGACACTGTGATGAAGAAACCAGCAACATTAATTGTGTTCAGACAGAGCAGCAATAAACTCTACCAGTAACAAACTCCAGCGACTGCAGATGAGACGCTGACTGCAGCACGTGAACGGTCACTGTTACTGTTACTGAAAAGACATTTTACTACAGTAGAAGTATATCAATGTGTAGAAAGGTGCTCAGATAAAAGTACAAAGTGAGTCAGTTAAAATGTTTCTGAGTAAACGTGTTACATTTTTAAAAGGGGGACGGGGAAAACATCTTATATGGTGATAATAATGATATAGCTATGATTGACTTCATTGTCTGACTTTATCATCCATCTCAGTGGAAATTCATCTCCCAAAGAAAGTACAATAAAAATCCATACAATTAACAAAACATGCCATTAAAAACGTATAACATGTACATAGTGCAATAGTGCAAATAAGCATGTAGCAGCAGATAGGTTAAATAAATAAATACATTCCAAGAGCAAATCTTATAAAATAAGAATATGTGTTACAAGTGTTCCCAGCTTCAGTCATTCTGTTTTCAGCCTGACAGCATAGGGAATAAAAGACTTCTTGTATATGTTCCAGCTGGCCCTTGGAACCCTGAATCAATGGCCAGACGGAAGCAGTTGTGATGGCTAGACAACTGGGTCAGAGCATCTCCAAAACTGCAGGTCTTGTTGGGTGTTCTTGGTCTGCAGTGGTGAGACAACCGGTGAACCAGCGACAGTGTCACAGGCGCCCAAGGCTCATTAATGTGCGCGGGGAGTAAAGGATCATTTGTGTTGTCTGATCCCAACAGAAGAGCTACTGTAGCACAGATTGCTGAAAAAGTTTCTGTTGGTTCTGACAGAAAGGTGTCAAAACACATAGTGCATGGCAGCTTGCTGGGTATGGGGGCTGTAGCAGACATACCTGGCCTGGCATCAGTCACAAGCCATTAAGGAAGTTCATTATAAGGACATGCAGAGTTACAGACCCACAATTAATAATACACAACTGACATTTCCATGACTCTTCCCACCATCAAACTATCCAACTGATAGGAAACAGAGACAAAGGACCCTTATCTCACAAACAGTCCATGCTTTTACCATGCCAGAGAGACACAGAACCAGACCAAAGGTCAATGGGTCAACTCCAGAGGATCAACCAATGGACACCAGGCAACTGGAGAATATAGGCAAAATCTCCAGTTTGTAACAATAAGACTCTGTCTAATGATATTTGATTGTTTCTTATAGAGGACAAGTAACAACAAAGGGACTGATTAACACTAAGGTGTGAATCCTGGTCTCTCAGTGCCATGCATGAACACACACACCAACCTCCCTTCCTCTGTCCCTCTCTAGATAAGAGTCATAAACTACAACCCACATTCCAATCCTGGGTAGTGACCAGCAGAACTCTCTTCACAGACACAGATCTGAGGAAGAATGTAAAATAATATATATAATAAAATAATATAATATCTAGCTGTTCTGTAACTCATGAGATGTTCCTATGCAATAGTTTAATCCCAAACTTCTATCCCATAGAATGTTTGAAATGTAACAATGCCCTTCATGTGTACTGTCAGCATCCTTCACACAAGGTAACACACACACACTACATGACATCCAGAATGTCCATATTATTATTATTACAGTCAAAGAACTGCTGTGTAATCCACATTTATAGACTATTAGCTTTAGTAAATGTTTATATTGTTGTTTGATCAGTTAACCATTTGTATCATGATTAATTCCAGGTTTGAAGGATGTAATATGAAATCAACACTCCTATTACTCCTCTCTGCCATTATTAGTGCAAGTAGTTTTATATGTTATTTCATTTAATGTTTTGTGGTCATGGTGGAAGACGGATGTGCGAGTTTATAAGTAAACTCTAGAATAAAATTATTCCAAACTTCAGTGGAAAATGACTCTTTTCTACAAGTGGAAACACAGGAGAAGACGGATGACGCCCCTGAAACATGCGCCAGCCCCCAGGGGATAAAACAGTCTTGAACAATTCACACAAGGTCAGAAAGGTTAGAAGTCAGAACGTAAGAAGAAGGAAAAAGGCCCAGAGATGAGAAGATAGTAAGAAAAGAGAAAGTAAGAAATGCTAAGAAACTCAAAAGATGCGAGAAGCAAGAAACAAAGCTAAAAGCTAGAGGCTGAAAACTGAAGCTAGAAAACGATGCAGAAACTAGAAGCTGAGATCAAAGCCCGGCTCTGTAGCCATGTAAACTCTTAGCTCTAAGCTGCTAGCCACAAACTCATTGCTCTTAGTCATTTTTGCACTTCTCGCGTCTTTTATTTTTCTTTGCCACAAGCTCCAAGTTACATGATTTTTATCTACATGCGCGATCTTTTATTTTTATAAGCCAAGTCAAGACCAACTGAACCAAAACCACAGAAGTGCCTCAGAGTAATTTTGTAACTTTTAAATTGCTCCAGAAGCTATGCATACTTTCATTCATGTTGAGAAGAAGACATTACTGAACAGAATAGTACATGTCATAACGAGCCTAAAATTACTCATATCATGTTATTCATTTTGAGATATTTCAGAGAATAACAGAAGAGCAATGCACATGACCACTGTAGAAGTACTTCCTGCATACAGTATATAAGTCCTTTTACCTTTTATTTTGCCCTGTGGTAGGCAAAAAAAAACAGTTTCTGTCTTTGTTCAGGCAAAGATGGACTTTACATTTCCAGCAGTAGACATGTGAGAAGTGATTGCCTGTGCAGTGCTTGCATCTTTGTCGGGTTGCCCATGTTGGGAAATGATCAGTACCATCCTTTCTCACATCAGGAGGCACTCTAGAGTTTGGTCTTTTACGGGGAGGTGTTGCATCTGGCTCCGGAGAGGATAGTGGTCTGCCACACTTGATTCTGCCCTTTCCTGCACTTGTGAGAGAAGTGCCAACAGAAGCCTGAAACCTTCTCAAGGCCATGGGTTTCATCTGGGGCTCCAGTTTCTTCTGGTCTCTTCTGAACAGGTTCCATGCATTGATGACTGCCACTGTGACAGTGTGCCACCAAATGTACATATACCATCTTCGGGATCTGAAGCTGAATTTGTAAAGTGCAGACAGCATATCAAGGAGGTCAACACCCTCCCATGAACTTGTTGTATGCTTCAACAATGGCTGGTCTGGGAACCATTATGTGTGTTTTGGATTTTTCGATCCCAGCGCTTCACATTTCCCACTGGTTCAATGCCAATGAAAGAAGAAAGTAGGTTCACAGCTTTGTTGTCACACCATCTTACAGTGATGTTGTTGTCCTGGTTTACTCTAAAATCCCACGATCCTCTTCCCTTTTTTCTCAAATCTTTTTCATCCATCATGTTGCGGTCTTTTACCCTGTTCATTCGCACTGTGCCTATGTACTGGATTCCTCTTCCATTTAGGTGTTCCAATAGCGGAACTGATGTGAAATAGTTGTCAACAAAAACCTTGTGATTTTTTTTCCAGTTGGAAGGGTTGATGTCATTTTTAGGACAACATCCCCAGTAACACCAACATCAGGTTTCTCTTTGTCTGGATTTTCTGCACCTCGACAAACATCAAAATCATAAAGAAAGCCACTTTGTCCGGCACGTGCCGACATCTTGAACCCCCATTTGTGAGGTTTTGCTGGCATATAGACACGTAGGTGAGATTTTCCCTTGAATGGCACCATCATCTCATCAACTGCATGGCATTCTTCAGGAGCTATGCAAAGAAATTGTTCTGGTAGTTTCTGTAACCACGGCCTGAGTTTCCACAGTTCTTTCTATCTTTCTTTGCATCATCAGACACACTGAAGTTGTCCTGAAAGTGAATCAGTGTCAGCAATTTCAGAAATCGGTCTCGAGACATTACATCACAAACTGTGGGATCTGCTGCTCACGTCTCTGACTAAAAATACTAACTAAAAATAAAGCAAAAACAACACAAATCATTTCTGGAAAAACCAACAGGGGGGTCTCTGTGCAGACTGATGAGGAGGAAGTAACTCAGACGTTTAATCTGGGGCTTTAAAAGTAACAAACAGTACTAAAGACATTAAAAAGGAACATAATCAGTTCTTATTTCTTAGTTTTTGTCAGGGCTAGCTGCTGCATTCTGTACATTTGTTGTTTGTTTTTTTTATCCATGTTTATGAATAGACCTTTACAGTCGTCCAAACATGACGAAATGGAAGCATATATGATTTAACATTGGATTTCTGAAGTTCAAAATTAAAGAGATTCTGGCAATATTCCTTAGATGTAGAAGACAGAGTGGATAACGCTCATTAATATCTAATTTAGGTTGAGGCTGGAATCCAACATCAGGTTTCTGACAGAATATTAGATATGTTCGACAGGATCTGTGTGTGTGATGATCAGCGCCAATCGCCAAAAGAATTAGTGGTCAATCTGTTGGGTGAAAAAAAGTCAATGTAGCACTGTGTTTTAAACAAATTTAAACAAAACAGTCACCTATATAATCCCATATATTTTCCTCCTGTGCAATGAAGGGTAAAACCATCTGATACAACAGTGTAGAGGTTTAAGTAAATGACTTTTTCTGGCTTCAAGTGAGTTCAGCTCCATCCAACTCAGAACAATAGATTTTTTTTTTTGTTTGTTTAATTTTGAATGGTTTACTGTCTGTTGTCTGGTCAGTTTAAAAGATGTGCAGAGCTGAGGAGCTTTGAATGGCTGAAATAGTTTTTTGTCTGTTGGGCAGTTGCCAGGCAGAGTGACTGAATGATGTGAAGTCAATAGGAAGGGAAACAGGAAGCTGAGGAAATCTCATTAAATGCTGACAATAGAGCAGTTAAATGATGGCCTGTTTCTCCAGCTGATGGGCTGCGTGTTGGTTCATACAGCAGCCAGATCTCCCCGACTGTTCCACTCCTGTCAGTCACGTCTCTCTCTGTGTGAATGCAGGTTAGTGGACAGTATACGTGTCCACAACTTAACTGTAAAGTAATCCCTATTTCCCTATCATATAGTCTATATGAAACATAGAGTCTACAGTTTGAATAGAACATTATTGTATATGGTTAATAGATGAAATATAGAATTAGAATAATAAATACACGAATTAGGGAAAAGAAAGGAAAAAGACTAAACAAATCACATGCACGCATGCAAAACAACAACAACAAAAAAAAAAAATAGTTTGTTTAATTGGTAAATTGTCAGCAGTCATGTCGGCTGTAAAAAAAACCACCATACAAGATAATACAGATTTGAGAGAAGAAACATACATTTTTCCTTTATGGAAATGAAAAGTTTAATTCATAACCCAGTGGTCCTCAACCTGGGGGTCACAGAATCATTTCAGAGCGTCACCAGATGGTTGTGGAGAAAAAAATAAAATAACATATGAAAAATACAATATTTTAGTCAGTTTTTTTCACCTGCACCAGTGATATAATTTGCCTTATAATAAATCTTATCGGGTGTGTTTTTGTGAGAGTCAAAGTGTGCACGCACATGAGTTTCTGACACCAAAAAAAAAATGCTTTTGTACCATGTCGTGGCTTCTCAAAAAAGTATTCCCATTCAAGGCTCAACAGGAAGTGTCTCACATTAAATAAAGCCAAAACCGAATTAGTTGTTCTGTCTGAGCTCTTCCGGTGTGAGTTTCGTACCTTCCATGTGTTATATTGTCGTGACGAAGTTGTAAATCAGGAGGTTCCGCACTGTTCAGCCATGTAGGACAAACCGTCATCACAAACAAAGAATTATTTATTATTTATTTACGTGTATTAATCAGTGCATTGACAATAATCACTCGAAATGACTCTCTGTCTCTGTCTTTCGTTGATTGTCCCTTCACTTCCCTGTAATGATAATTAGGGCCAAAAGTTGTATTTACAACCACGCGGGGGGGTCACAAACACCAACGTGATTATTCTGGTGGGTCGTGACTCCAAAAGGTTGACAGCCTGAACTGTTTGTTTGTGATATTTGGCAAAGGCAGGGAATGAAAGAATAATTGAATTAAATGTGATTTTCCAGCTTTTGGTCCCATTCCCCTCCCTATAAGTCAAGTTGCCCAATGATGACGTCTTTTAAGCAACTGACTCAGAAAGAATTGTGGAAATGATGGGACATTGAATGCACCAATATCGTGCAATAAACTAGATCAGTCTGAGTGAAAAGGTGGTTAGTTTGTGTCTTAAACTTGGATGTGACTTTGTAAATGAAAACTGATTGGGTGAATACAGAGATTTGATTCTAACGACAGTCTTCTACATGCTCCACCAGGACTTCACCATGACCCTGTACTTGAGGCACTACTGGAAGGACGAGCGTCTGTCGTTCACCAGCAGCACCAACAAGAGCATGACGTTCGACGGTCGCCTGGTGAAGAAGATCTGGGTCCCTGACGTCTTCTTCGTCCACTCCAAGAGGTCCTTTATCCACGACACCACCACCGACAACATCATGCTGCGCGTCTTTCCTGATGGGCACGTCCTCTACAGTCTGAGGTCAGTGGCATGTTAGCGTCATTTTCAGCCAACATTCCCTGCTAATTTATAAACACATTACATTTACATTCATATACACACTTATTAATGCTGTAGGAAACTGCATACATTTATCTTACTCCATATTATTCAAATCAAATGGGTTAACTGAGCCAGTGGAAAATATGCACTGCTACTTGATGTGCTTTGAAATGTGTTTCATCTCTGAATCCTAGGGGCAAAATCAATGAAGGAAAAACGGTTTTCAACTCATTACCGTTCAATTCAACTCCATTAATAAACAGATTGGTACGCAACCCTGTCATTTGACTACACTCGACAGGGTTGCATGTAGCAGGGTTTGCAAATTTAGCCTGCGATCCACTATTATCAATGAGGGTTTAGCTAGCTTGGAGGGACATGGTGCATGCTAACTATGGATAAACATATTTTTCTGTATACTGAAGAGAAAGTATGTGATATTTAAGATATCTAACAATGATGTTGGTAACAGGGTTGCACCATTAAAATTTATGACAGCAGGTGACACCAACATTTTTACTAAAATAGAGAAACTGAAGAGAAGATGCTCCCACATGTGTTCTGCCCATGCTGCTTTATACTTTTTAATAAATAAAATAAATGTTTTCAAAAACATCATATGTATTGTACTGGAGGCATAGTCTATATTAAGGAGATATAACTGTGAAACAAGTAGATTTCTGATGTTCAGGTGGGACACACCAAAATTGTTTTCAACAGGGGGTACGGATAATGTGTGCAGTATTTTGGTTTCCTTTTAAGTATTATTAATGTCACTCTTCACACATTGGCTTATTTGTTTTTTTGACATTTTGCTTTAAATGATATTTAAAGATGTGATGGGACATTAATTACCCTCCATTTAATTTAGTGGCTCACCGTGACATTAGGGCAGAGAGTTGATACAGATCAGGTGGTCCAATGCAAGTTAGGCTTTCAAAGATGTTTACTAATCCACAGCTGAGTGAGTCACTTTCTGGTTTTATTGTATTTTTTTGGCTTCATGTGGCAAAAGCACACATTTAGAGACATATGTGTATGTTGCAATGGATTTTTACTTCAGAATAAAACTTCTATTAGACATATTTACATCCATATTTTCTCTTGTTTCAATGTTAAAGCAATAATTTCTAATTGTTAAAACTCAATCAATCAGAGTTAGCTGATTTAAAGCTGTATTTTCTGTATTATTTTGGCCACTTTTAGGCAGAACTCCACAACTAGCTGAACATCACATACATTTAAATAAGTTGTTCTGGTTAATATGTTAGCGTACAGTTTCCCTTTTACACATCCAGCAGAGACAGCGCAACATTAGCATTCATTTGAAATCATGTCTGTGTCCACCTGATGAATCTAAGTCCAATAATCAATATCCTTTTAGCTCTGTGTTTGGTCTCCACCAGCTCCTGAGGGAAATATCTGGCTCCTCAGCTGCTGCATGTTGCTCTATGTTCACCAGCTGCTCTCTGACTGTGTCTGTCAGGTAGAGGACAGGGGGTTTATCACAACTTTTTGCTGCAGTTTTAACAAACTCAACTCAACCTGAACTCTGAGTTGAACTCAGAGTTTTGGTTTCCAGACCAGCTGATCAGAGTTAGTTCAGTCAGCTGTGTTCACTCTGAGTTAACTGTGTTTGTGTGGAAGCCATCATCAATAAGCTCCTATACTACAATTCACCATGGCAACAGGAAAATAAAGAGTAGAGCTTCCAGTTAATCATATTTTAACATAATTTTAATTGTTCCTCGTCAACATCTGTCTCCAGAGGTGGAGAGAAACACCAGTGTTAACTTCTGTGGTGGGGATGGTGGTGGGGGTCACTTGCTAACAGCTTCAGCCATTTTCATGTTTATTGTTACATTCATTGACTTAGAGCAGGGGTATTCATTCAAGTTCAAATAGGTCCAGTTAGGCAAAATTTCCCCAAGCAATAATAATTCTCAATAATAATTATGTTCTTTTATTATTTCAAGGGAAATAACGGCTGTAATAAGTAATAACTACATAACAGCTTTTGAAAAATAATAATGAAGAGCTTAATTTTACAAAATGATATAAAAAGTTGTAGTTTGACTTTCCATTTCTCTTCTTTATGTTTAACTCAAACAGTTAAAAAATAAATAAATAAATAAATAAAAAGCCCCATGGCACATCTTAACAACTGAACAGCTTTAACACATCCTTTTCTTTTTCTTTACCTCTTCTATCTCACTTTCTCCACTTATTTCTCTGGCGGCGTCTCTCTCCTGTGTGTGTGTGTGTGTGTGTGTATCTCACTCACTATAAGAATGATTGGCTGAGTAACGTCATGTGACCAGTGCCATAAAGGCTAGAAAAGCAGTGCCATTTAAAATAGAAATGCTCCTTCATTTAACAGTTCTCTATAACTTGTAGGTTATAAGTCCGGGTCCAGATAGTGACCTTTGACCCAGAAGGTAGAGCACGCCCTCTGGGCAGCGCTGCTTCTTCATCTTCTCAGTTGGACTGAGGGCAGACTGGTTGCTACAGTGACTCACTATCACCTCTTGATGTACAAAGTGGTATTATAAGATGGGACTGGGCTAGCTGGTTAGCATGCTAGACGTGGACGTGTTTGAGTAAAACTTTTATTTCTGTACATTCTGTTGATCATTTAAGTTATTTTTTGAATATTTTTTAAACTAAATGACACATTCACCCATTAAGCTGTTCCAACATGGAGCCAGATTGACCATCCACCAAGTTCCACAACATGAAGATGACCTGGTGCTCAGTGGGTGGTCACAGATTCCCTCCTATTTATAGCCTGTTATTGGTGAAAGTGTCCTGGTTTCTCAGGGTCATTACTGGATCTGGACTGAATTCAAAAGCCAATACTGAGGCCCAGCAGGTTTCATCAGATGGGTTAACAATCAATCAGCTGCTCAACTCACTAGATTTAGTTTATACAGATCTTTTATCTGGGGCCGTGAATAACATGTGAATTCATGTGTTTTTCTTTAAGTCAGATTTTCTCCATAAGAATCTTTATAGAAGGTGAGAAACCTGTCTGATCAACACGGTCAGCAGCTGCAGCGGAGGATATTAAGGTACTTTAAAAATACTTAGCACTCGATTGCTGCAATTTGCATAAAAATCAAACTCCCTCTTGGCATCATGACTCAGGCAAATCTGAACACAGGCACGATACGCATAGTTTTATATTCACTGTGATATCATAATGTCTGATGTCTGTTAATCCACTTAGAAAACATAGAAAAAAAGATTCAATTTAACTCCAGAACCTGCCTGAGAATCATCAGGTTTTAAGTTTTCTTCTGTATAATCCAGTAACAGCGGACTGTGCATCACATGGGAGCTAATAATGGGAAAAGCTAATTTGAGTTGTAGGAGGTCTCAGTGTCAGACTTTGAAAGACCCTATTGAAGAATGTAAAGCAGTGTGTGGTTTTCTGAAGTTAAATTAATTCACTGAAGCTGTTTTTGTATCCAGGTTTTATTAAAATCTGATTTGAAGGGGAACTAAGGGCCTTTTAACCCTGGACCTTATTTTCCCCTTATTGCCATCATAAAGGTTTAAAATGCTTCCTTCAGTGTAGAACTGAAAGCTGTCCACTACGGACACGGAGTTCACGGGGGGAACCCAAAAAGTGTAAGTCGATGAGCTTTGCCAAAACACCATCTCATCAGCTTTATGGTCATTATCTTATTCCTGTGCCTCTTATAAAGACTCACTTTGTTCCTGCTAATCTTTTTGTTCTTTTTATGCCAATGTTCCTCTTAACTGCTCAGAGTAATCAATGTCACTGTAAAACACTGCAGTGATGTCAGGTGGTGCAGAGATAATAACACATAAGGAGAACACTTGTGTCTTGAGGGACAGGTGTGTCTGAGAAGACAAAACACAGACAGGATGTTACACACTCTCTAAACCTTTCATCCAGTTCGCTGACACACACAGATGAATTTTTACTTAGAAAAGATTCTACTGAGAGAAATTTGTTTTCCTCTTTTCCTGTGTTTTATTTGAAGTGTTGATCCATAAGAAGATATATTTGAAGTTTTAAGAACCAAAAATCAGGTTGGTGAGCCAATCAGAAGAAAGGAGGCTCTCAGCCTCTCTTCTCTCTGCTTTGTAGTGACATCACAAAGTTCCAGAAGTCCTGATGGCTGGCTGTTTTCTGAGTGATCCAATAAAAATATAGAAGTATTGCAGGTAAACGCTCAGAGAAACCAAATCCTGCCAGGTTGGTTGTTGGGTCCAGGTGGGCGTGGCTTGGGGCGTGGCTGAGAGTGGTGACTACTTTGTTGTGACATCACAAAGTTCCAGAAGTCCTGACGGCTGGTTTTAAGGCTCAGTTTCTGAATACAGGCTGTGTGCATTTCTCTGTGGAGTAGTATAGTATAGTACAGTATTAATATAGAACTTAGACTTGCTTAATTATCAAACCAGGTGTGAGACCTTCATTATTTCAGTTTGTGTTGCATGTTCCTAAATTCATAGGTCTGTTTAAACAAACTAGGAAAAGATGAACCCAAATGCAGACAACACAAAAAGGGGGTTGGTGGTGAAAAAGTCTTTTAACTTACTTACATAACTCAAAATCCAAAATGGAGACAAAACGCAAGAACAAAAACTGAAACATGGTAAGAATAGCAGGAGCAAAACACGAGCAAAAACCAGAAAATCCAAAAATTGGAAACACAGGACCACTAGCAGGAAACTTTTACACAGGAAAACAGAGCAAAACAGATGAACTGACAAAGACGACAGGGAGCACAGACACTAAATACACACAAGGGAGGCAAGGATGATTGAACACAGGTCAAACGCATTAAGGTGGGGCAGACAATCACAAAGGAGGGAAACAGGACAAAGACAGGAAGTAAAATATCCACAAGACACACAAGGGAAGTTATTTCAAAAATGAAAACAGGAAAACAACCAAAAGTCCAAAAGTCAACTGAAATACTCCTGTGAGGGTAAACCATGACAACCTGAAGCCTGAAGTACTACTCTTCAGTCATTTTAAAGTCTGTCCACAGCTTTACATTCAGGTATTCAACTGTTACATTAGCAGTAAAATGCATCAGATACAAGATACAATGCAACAAATACAGCACACTGCAAATCACCCTTTAAATCAGTGTACAGTCATATCTGTATCTTCTGCAGCCAGAGGAATCAGTGTACATCTCTTCTCATCTACATATTTACTCACAAACTTGTTTTGCTCAGATTTCACTTTAATTACTTTCATATTCATCATCTTGTCAGGCAAATTACGTCCGTGTGATGCAGCCGACGCTACAATGAGGCGAGTAGAGACATCTTCTAGAGATGTTTGAAGTTCTGTTTGTAGTTCAGCTCGAGTCCAAAATCTTCAAAAAAGATGTTGGAAACTTATGAATTATTTCTTAGACACTTCATGAGTCCTATTTCAGTTTTACAGCTCCCTGTAATGAACACTGAGCACACACCAACCTGCAAGCTCGTTTAGATCAGGAATGATTGCACATCACACAGCTCTATTTACACATTGTCAACATCTCAGCAGCCTGTAGCATGGTGTTTCATCTTATGAAAGAGTATTAGGAAAAAAAACATGAGGTGACGGATTAAGATGTAACTAGTTTACCAGATTCAGATTGTGGGTCAGACTTTTTCAAGGACAGATCGGAGAACAGAGAAAGAATTATGTTAGAAAAGAAGCAGATTGAGAAGTTTCATTTAAACACTGTGTCAGTGAAAACGAAGGAAATGATAACCTGTCAACAACACTGCATCTTAAATAGCATCATTACTTCCTTGAAGTCCAGATCCCTGGTCAGTGAAGAGTCGACTGGAGGTGTGTTTGTCATGGGGAGAAGGGTGGTGCAGTTAATAGATGATGCATAAAGGAGGGACTTGACTGACCGGTGCAGCCTGTTGCATCAGCCCAGCATAACTTTTTTATATTCTGCATATATTGGCTCAGAGAAACTCAACAAATTGAGTCTCTAGTTGAACGGGATGTTTTCCACCATGTGTCATAGGAGAGCATCAGCACAGCAACAGATCTTTGCGCTCTCTGAGGCTCTGCCATTGAAGCTACTTACCACAGCACTCAGTCTCCTTTACTCACTGAAATCACAAACTGTAGGAGCAGTGGGAATACTGTGGGCCAAAATATTAAAACCAGTGAAACCAGTGATATTGCAGGAACAGACGCTGATATCAATGAACTTATTTGTGTTTAGTTTCACTTCACACTGAACAGAAACAGACAATAGTAACTGAAGGTAATAACCCTTCAGCAGTGTTTTCTTAAAGGTCCCATATAGTATAAAGGTATTGTTTGATTATAGATCAGGTCTAGGTTCTACATTAATACTGTAAAACTATCAAAGTGCTCAGTCCTCAGAGAAATGCACACAGCCTGTATTCAGAAACTGAGCCATAAAACCAGATGTCAGGACTTCTGGAACTTTGTGATGTCACAACAAAGCAGAGAGAAGAGAGGCTCAGAGCCTCCTATCTTCTGATTGGCTCAGTGACCTGTTGTTACTAGGGCTCCAGAGAGAAGCCTGAGAGAGGAGATGTAAAACTATATTGAATTTCATTCAGTAGATAGATGTTATTGTTGCCATGATGATGATGGTCCAGTATGCCTGCTGCTGGTACACTCCTCTGGGTTGTATTTAGGAATCGACCAATATGTTTTTTTCAGGGCCGATACCGAAACCGATTACCGGTAATCAAGGAGACCAGTAACAGATATTTGGAACCGATATGTATGTATAAGGACACTCACTGTGGCGTGCAGGTGTTGCTATCATGTTGTCCACCCCGTTTATATCAAGGAAAATGAGCTAAATAACAACACACCTCTGTATAATGTAATACTGCTACACACACTACATCCTCCATAATGATCATACAGTTGAATCAACAACTGTCTTAAACTATTTTATTGCAAACTGAACATTATAACCTTCATGAACCATCATCAATTATTCAACCATTCATAACATCATGTGAATGAAATATAAACTTTTGGCATCAACTGTGCACAATATGAACTCATCCTCTGTACCATTCTTCAGCTGGTGAAGAAGAAGAGTCTTAATGCTGATAAGACTCAGCAGAAGATCCAAGCCACTTAATTTACACGTCAACCTGAAATTTTGCTAATAATCCTTTTATCCTTAAACGCACAGTCTGTAACTTCTGTCTCTAGAGTTCTCTCAATCAAAACAATAAGAAATGACATCGGTGGGTCACGTCATGAAATAGCGTGGAATCATGGAAGTTGTTGACTTCACCAGCATTACCGTAAGCTCCTGCTGATTTGGATTCTGTCAGTGTCAGTGGTTCCGGTGATTAAAAACACTGAATAAAGCAGCTTCACATTTAAAGTCAGTGTTTGAGCGACGCTGTACGGAGGACAGAGACTCAGGGAAGAGTTGGAGCTGAGATTGATGCTAACCTTTGTTTGGATTGTTTCTCTACATAATTTAAACCAGTAGAAACACCCATGAAGCAGTTTCACTTTAAAAATCAGTCATTTGGGGCAGCTCACCTGTTAGAGCAACTACCACAAAGGCTTAGTTCTACCTGCAGCAGTTCCAGTGGCCCATGGCCCACATGTTAGCCTCTCTCTCTCTCTCTTTCTCTCTCTCTCTCTCTCTCTCTCTCTCTCTCTCTCCCTGACTTTCCTGTCCCTCTCACTGTAGCTACCTGGATGCCAAAAAATGACAAAAACCCCAAAAGAAACCAAGATGTAAAAAGTGTATGTGGCTTAAAACTAGAGAAAAGTCAATGTTGAACTTCTGTCATACAAACACAACACTGACACATGATCATAGAGGATATGATGTCACTGACAGGCAACCAATGACACAGAGCGTTACCATGAATAAAATTCACAGATTTCTCTGGTTTGGGAATTGATGGAAACATTTGGGATAATGTAAGAACACAACTCAACAACATATCCAACATAATTCTAGTTGTTTTTAGACATTTTAATGTGGAAAGGTTACAGATTATAACTTTAATGTCCTTGAAAGCACCACTGTCATCATTCATCCATAGTGCCAGCTGATGGCCGTGGACTGGTGCACTATGTTCAGCATGCTTATCACACCACATGACAGGAATAATATCACTCACGATAATAATATACAGAACATATTTGTGTTGAAGTGTTCTTAGTGAACATGTGCAGCACCATGACTGTTCTCACCGTGTGTCTCTCTCTTGTTGTCTTTCTCTTGTTGAACAGGGTGACAGTAACAGCAGCCTGTAACATGGACTTCAGCCGCTTCCCTCTGGATTCTCAGACCTGCTCACTGGAGCTGGAGAGCTGTGAGTACATGTTTCACATCTGGAAAACCATGAAGAACAAAATTAGAACATGTGTCACATTCAAGCATCAACCTCCAGGGTTGAAAAGTGAAGCCAACTACGCACTTCCTCTAACGACCACTAGAGTCTGGCTCCAACAGTGAGTCAATCCCCATAGACTCCCATGTTAAAATGTCCAACTTTACAGCAGAAATAAACATGTTTACAGCCTGGTACAAAAACTGTTTTGGTCTCTAAAGCTAATTTCCTCCTTCATGACAACTGTATATAACTCACCTATTTACATTTTATTAAAGCTTAAAGTTATGGAGAATTAAGGGCGTGGCCACTTTGAGTGACAGGTGGGTGAGCGTAGGCTTGCCACAAACTGGCATGAACCAAAGTCTCAGTTCCACAAACTCTAGGGATTTTTGGATTAGCTGGGAGTTAGGGGCAGGGTCAGACACTGCCAAGATGGCGACGGAGGAGCAGCTCACTCTGAGCTTCACCACTGCTCTTCAGGAACCTGTGGGTGACATCATTGAGGCTACATTCATGTTTATTTACAGTCTATGGTCAAATTATCACATTGTTGTAATAGATACTGTAGGTCAAACATTTGATTAATTCAAGGAAAAACTCAATACAATACAAAACCATACAAAATCAGAACACACAAAACCCCCATGACAGCAAAGATCGATGCGAGCAGATCACAAGCCCTAAAAAAAAAACAAGGCGTTCGACATACACGTTACATAGGAAGACTTGATACAGAGATCTTACAGCTGGGACACATTACACAGATCAGGGAGCTAATGCCAGACATTAAGACACCCAGGAGACAACATTAGAAATTCATTGGGACACTGGTAGGACACCAGGCCACAGAGCAGTGTCCTCCGAGTACCAGTCTGCTGTGCACTTACGGCAACCAGTCCTCCAACCTGAACAACCATACAGGTCATTTGTTCCAACCGTCTGATACGACCAAATGGAAGCTGCCAGGCTTACTTCAGGCACACACACAACCAAGGATATAGTTAAAATGTCATTATTGTGTTGGGACACATCAGAGTAAAACATATCACAAAATAGCCCCAAGAAACGCTGATCAGTTGCAACCACCACAGGGTTTTCCTCAGGGCGTGGTTGGAAACAGAAATGAACTAGAGGGGAGCATTGTGATTTCTTATATAGACAGAGCACCGGCAATAAAAGGATACCAACCATTTTTAAACAATAAAGAGAGGGACTGACAGTTTATAAGAAAGGTCTTCAATCTATTTCCTCATTCAGACCTGGAAACACAGAAGCATCAAATGTAAAAATCCAATAAGTCTCTCTGAAGTCAATTATTGAGACGATCACCTCCTCTAATGGACTGCTACACGAGCTCAGTACTCTCTACTTTCAAAAGGCTGTTGTTGATGTTATGCCAAATATGGAAGTGGCGTGCCATAGGGTAATCAATGTTATTAGTTTTTATGGCATATTTGTGTTTTGCTATTCTGTCTTTCGAGCGCCTCTTAGTGCGTCCGATGTAAAAGCAGCCACAAGGACAGGTGAGGCGGTACACAGCATATGTGGAACTGCAATTAATGAAGTGCTTATTTTTATGTATCTCTCTTGTCTTTAAATTTGCAAATTCCTTCTGCTGTATAATGTTGGAATGGTGATTACAAGTGGTTTGCATGCACATTAAAGTCCCAGTAGGTCTCTTGAGCCAGTGGTCTCCTCTCCTATATGGAAGGTAACTGTGTGTGACTCTAGCCTTAATGGTGAGGGCCAGTTTATAACTGAAGTTGGGAGGAAGTTGGACGATTTCCCTCAGGGAGGGGTCACTCCCAAGGATACAACCCACAGGAGTATCTCCTGATATAGCGCCCCATGGTGGCAGGTGTACTGGACCTTCATTGCCATGGTAACAATAATAAACATGCAGCTAACAAAAGATGGCGGTTTAGGTTACAATAACTACCTCGGTATCACTTTACAATAAGACTATCCCTACAAAGGATTTATAAATGTTTATAAGTAGTTTATTAATTCAGTTGTTAACACTTTTTATAAATAAACAATTATAAACAAGTTTTCACATTTCCCTTTGCGCCCATCATAATTACTACGACCACTAAATGTCGTCTAGCAACAAACGCTTACTCAGGGTCATAATAACCTGCTACACAGACGACCTATGGGCTCATTTTTTAGAGGAAGAGATCATTACCAAGGTAGTTTGTAAAAGGCCCATAGCTCATGAAAAGTTCTCTCATTCCCCGTCAAGACTGAGCTCAAGCTCTAGATTTCTCCATCCCACTGGTTAACAGTAGGAGGTCTGATCTTAATCCATCCTAACTCTGTAAATCTTCCTGCTAATAGAAGTAGCTTGTTCATAAAGTGCCAACTGAAACTGAAAGACTCAGCAGAAACGAACCAGGATTCATTTGTATTTCCTTCAGAAAAATAGAGAGTTGAGCTCCTGTGAGACTTCCTCCCAGAAGAGGGCAGTGCCAGATGCAATGTATGTGAGACCTTACCTCTTTCTTACACTTGACACAGAGGGGAGAAAACCCAGGATAAAGGTAACAGGATGTGTGCTGCAGGATCCTGCACTGACTCTGTTAGCCTCCCTCTGTATCAGACCATTACTCCTCCACAAACCCAGTCCCCAGCTCCCTCTCTCATACGCCTTTAATGCCGTCAGCGTTGAATGTGTTAAGAGACTGTCGTCTTCCATAAAGGTGGGACATGAATTTTTTATTGAGACAAAACTGAGCAGAAGATATGAGCTTCAGGAAAATTTATATTGTTGGTGAAATGCCTAATCTGTGAAATCTGCTCCCACTCATTCCAGAGGGAAAGGCTTTGTTTTGTGTAATGAGGAACACTTCCTTCCAGTGAATGTCACGGTATGTTTCAAGGTTTCGATCATGAGAGTTAACTTTATTTTTAAGACCCTGAAATCTTTTATTTTGGAACTTTATATACAGAGACTTACATGTTTATCAAGTGACCTAAAAATGAAGATTGACTATAAGTACAAAAATCACAAACAAAAACTGAAGAAAGAGAGCAAAGGCAGAGGTGCAGGAGAGGCAGCCAGGCAAACATTTTGGGCCCCCAAGGAGAAAAGGGGCCCAAAATGGCCCCGTAAACCTCCTATAAAGACAGTATACAGTGCACTGCTGTTCAGACATAGTATCACAGCACGCTGTATCAGTGCTTCACTGCAACATGCCAATCATCATATGACCATCAAGCAAGACCTCATTATGTCACAAGTGTTACCAGGGACATGTCACATGTGTATACACAGACAGTTCTGACTGTCTTACTGTTTAAAAGAGGTAAAAGGCCTTGTGGGCAATCTGAGGTGGAGACAGAAACCAGTCTTAAGTCGGATACATGGAACAATCACTTCCACAGGTTTCCTGATAAACAATCATAAATTAAGTGGTAGTGCTAGTGTTTATTTAATTCACTAACCTCTAGTCATTGTTTCCGTCCATAAGAACGAGATTCTACTCAAGCTGTTCACTGAGTTCACTGGGTTCTTCCCTGACACAGGTGAAAACAGAACCTCCTGGTGGAGGTAATGACAAAGAAATAAAATAACTGAAAAACTATTGCTTTAAAGTAGGGGTGACGGTTGCAACAAGTCTTGTTCCTCCAATTAGAAACATGCTAGAGTGATGACACTCATACTGCACATGCTCAGTTAGACCCTCCCCCACCAGGAGACAGAGGACACATTCAACATCTGCTGCATTTCTTAGTTTCTTAATGAAACTTGTTTTGGAGGAATTAAAGAAATTTTTTCATGAGCTGTTTTTCTGTCAAACTGTCCTGAATAAAATAGATAGATAGTGCCTATTATGACTGAGGGTCGGTTCTATGCAAAAAATAAAACTGTTCTTTGATAAATATAACGAAATAAACTAAACTAAAACTAAAAACTAAACATAAATAAATAATGCTACAATATTATCGTATAAATGAACAATACTATAATGTAAAACAATGCATATTTCCAGAATACTATGCTTATTGAGTTAAAAAGCAAAAGTTAATTAGTGAAATGGTATGTATTTTTAATATGTTGCAACTGATCCCAACCCTCAGGACATCTGAAATCTTCCGTTCAAGAAATATTGGGAATGATATGTCAAATTGAATCATCTGTAAAAGTCCTTGCAGAAAAACAACATGGATTTCAAATGTGCAAAATCACATGTGACCACATTTACATGTGATTTTTACACATGTTAAATTCAACATGTGAAAACATGTTTAAAATACCATGTGAAAAGTGTGGAACACGTACTGGCTCATGGGAAATGTGGTTTTGGAACATTTCCATGGTGTAATGTGTGAAGCCCATGTAAATTCCCATGTGAACCCTATTGCACCATGATTACCACATAGTTTGTTGTTGTTTGTTTGCATGTTTGTCAGTACTCACATTACTGCACTAGTTGAAAATGTTACGGTGAAACTTCTGCAGTGGATTTGTGGCATGTTACAAATGTGGTATCATGTTTTCCACGTGTTCTCCACACATGTGATCAAATGTAGGAAACTTTTAAGAAAACATTTAAATTCATGTGTTTTTTTCTGTAAGGGTGGTATGGGTAATTAGCTACACTTTGGTTGGTCTCTTAGTAACTGAGAGAAGAGCACAGTGTTGCATCCGTCCCTAGTCTGCTTTAGCTCAGTGTCTCAAAACAGCTGTGGCTCCATTGTACTGCCTCAGTGCTGAGGTGTTTTCAGGTGACACACCTGAGCCATCAGGGGAAGGAGGGGTGGGCTGTACCTGAACAGAGACTGAGTGAGTGAGAGGGACTACAGTTCAATTTTTATTTTTGAGGCATCAAAGACATTCAGAGGAAGGGCCCGGCACACACCAGGGGCCATTCACAAAGCGTCCCCATACATTTCAGATGAAAGGTGCCCGCTCTGCTGTTTCATTACCCAACCGTGAACTGTGAACAGCTTCTAACATCAACAGTTAGGGGAAAGACATTAGGCCACTTGGGGTTGCAACCAGACACAATTCAGAGACTAACTAAAGATAGAAGTTTTTCTACAAAGCCTCCAAATGTTCAGACCTGCTCAGGGCTTCTAGAAAGTTTAGTTTAGGATCCTTAATCAACCAGCCCACAACCTGACTGTGCTGTGTGTGGATGAAACCATGACGCTGTCCGTGGTGCTGAAGTAACAGACGGATTTATACAAACTCCTCATCTCATATTAAATTGTCCCTAAAGTAAATATGAAGAGCTCTCAGGTCCTTTTAAGAGACATATTGTAGCAATGTTCAGAGCAACCTCGGTTTCCTGAAGAAGTGAAGTAGTCATTAGAGCCAAATGTTGCTTAGCGATCTTCCACTACTATGGAAAAGCGGTGGAATGTATACGGGCGTCGTAGCTGTCACTTCAACTGTCGCTTAAGCCTGTGGGAGGTATACGCTTCCAAATTTCACGTTGTCTTTAGAGCGTCATTACTCCTCAACTGTTTCAGCTAGAGACGTGCAGTTTTTTTCTCCTTAAACTATAGAACTGTTTTTATCAACCACCTGTTCGTCCGTGTGAGTCACTGACTTTGATCGAGACACTAACATTCAAAGTTATGAAATATTTTAGAGTTTGTCTGGCACATTCCTGCTTTCTGTCTGTGTGTTTATTGATCGATTCTCATCCGGATTCTTTGCCAGTCACGCTTAGAGTCACATCACTCAATATTCCTCCTATCGGCTCCAGTGGGACCTGTCACAGCCAATCAGAGTGTCTGATTCCGAGGTTTGGCCTGCCTTGGCTGTATACCCAGATTAAATGAGATCGGCGTGAAGAGAAGTTGTTCTAAGTTTATTGAAGTGACAGAAACAGACAGCAGGATGTGAGCAGTCAGATATTTAGTGCAGCAGAGGATTTGGAGCTGATTTTTCAAGGAGCAGATAAAAAATGCCCATAACTACTGCTCCAGAGAATGAGCGTATCTCATGAACAGATAAAGATACAAACTTCAAATCACCCCTACAACAATCCAGACAAATGTGTGCAACTTTCTGTGTTGAAGATTTCCCTCCTTGTTATGGTTTACAGTGTTTTTATCTATAAGATAAGGAAAAATTCTGTCTTATTGTGGGCCTAAGAGGCTTTTAAAGTCCCTTACATAAATAGCCTGTTTGTTGTCAGTTGTTTGTTGGTCAGTCCCAAATTTCTGTCTTCTGCGTTGCTGTGTATCTGGATCACGCTCTTGATTCGAAGCTGTGTTGATCATGACTCTGTGTGATGTCTGGCAGACGCCTACACAGATGAAGACCTGATGCTGTACTGGAAGAGCGGCGACGAGTCCCTCAGCACTGACGACCGCATCTCCTTATCACAGTTCCTGATCCAGAAGTTCCACACCACGTCTCGCCTGGCCTTCTACAGCAGCACAGGTACGCACACCTGTTACTTGAGATGAAATCATTCATAATGCTATACATTGCTCTTGTGTACAACATCATGATTTGAGTGGCAAACGAATCACGTGTTCTTTTAAGGACAGGCCACAGTCACTGAGCATAGATAGAGGGGGAAAACAGGGACAGACAAATGTTAATGACTCTGCGACATTTCCACCGTAGAGGACTGAAATTGCCTAAATTGAAAATAGATAATAAATCCTGTAGCTCAACCGTTGAGATGAGTGCTTCAAAATAAAAACTGAATTTGAGGTTTTGTGCCAGTTATATGGAAGAAAAGTGGCACAGCTTTGAAAGCTTTAAAAACATGACTAGATTGTATTTGGGTGATCTAGTTTGAGGGTGCTTGGTGGGGGAGAGGAGGTGGGGAGGGAGGGAGGATCGATAGAGGAGACAGGAGCAAGTCTGCATTAGGAGGAGGTCGGGGTGAACGGAGGGTTCGACAAAACACAGGACTGCCACACAGCAGTGGGTGGAACATCGCAATATTTCCCACCTCATGTAATATTTTTCAGAATATCTAAACTCGTTTTTTGCGGTCTGTCCTGCTGCTGAGTCCGACCCTCATGTCACTGCTTTGGTTACTGTACATAGAACACTGCCATGTGACGAATAAAACTTTGAACTGTTGTTCAGTGACAGCATCCCTTAAACCTGAAACATAAAATACAACAATATAATTATGTATTATAAAAAAAATCCAGATAATACAGTATAATATTTAGGCTTAACCTGATAGGTAAGAAGAACAAATTCATATAGAGCAGTGGTCAGCAACTCAGAAAACCTACAATTCTTACAATATCTTACAATATTGGACTGACAGTACCACATTTAGTCATAATGTCCAAATATCCATATAATATATATATAATCCATGTATATAATATAATATCATGATAATATAATAATCCATGTTGAGAGTGAATGTTTGCTTGACCTCTGAAATAGCAGACATATGATGTGTTGTATATAAAATAACCACACAGACGTATAATATGTGACTGTGGGACACAGAGCCAATCAGTAACAAAGGAAACTTATTAAATTAGTTTTTGATTATGTTCCATCCACCATGTAGTGGATTAGAAACCTGATGTAGAGTTTGATAGTTTCGGTCACAGACTTTGCTCCATGCAGTGTCTTTTATGGACTAAAGGACTTTGTTTCTTCATTACCTCGATCACGTGTGTAAACACCTGAATCACATACTATACTAATAGTAAGGAATTTACGTACTCTGTGTCTGCTAATAAAATATGATGTAAAATATTAACAGCGTATTGTGTAACCCGAGTCTAAACGAGCTTCTGTCTCGCTGTGTTCACAGGCTGGTACAATCGTCTCTACATCAACTTCACGTTGCGACGCCACATCTTCTTTTTCTTGCTGCAGACGTACTTTCCTGCCACCCTCATGGTGATGCTTTCATGGGTGTCGTTCTGGATCGACCGCCGGGCTGTGCCGGCCAGAGTCTCCCTGGGTAAAAAAAAAAAAAAAAACACAACCCATTTGAAATGTCCTTTGAAGAGATTGTGCCTGAGGAAAATCTTTCTGTGTGAAATGATGAAAGCTGGCTGTGACATGGCTCCACCAGCTGGGAACACACACATGCATGTGTGAATACACAAACCTCCCACACTCCACCACTCTTACTTTTCTTCTGATTTATTTTCTGTGTTGAGGCTGTTGCAGCACTTGTCATGCAGACGTCTGGTTTCTCGCTGAGGTCCTCTCACGGCTCGTCTCATTGCTCTTATTACATTCAGCTGATATGATGGGATGATTTTACAAAACCCTCTGACAGGTTGTTATTCCTCAACTACAGAGTGTGTGCTGGTTCTCTTCTTCTCTGTGAACACATATATAGGGATGTTCCAACACTGTTTTTCCTTGAGTATCGACTGATATGGATTACTGATCCGATATCGTTGCATTAAAATAATATTTTAACAGTTATATATACATAGATATGCATGTGATATGATCGCTATGATGTGTGGCATGGCACAGGTTAAACCCTTTGTAAAACATGAACAGATACATGAATGTCATAGAATCTCTTTTATCATCTAATTTGACAGTCAGTCATAAAATAATAAATCTAGGAATAAATAACACTTCCTACTCTACCTGTAAAACGAGTGCTGCCCCTCCAGATTAAAGGCTTGATCATGTTGTTTTACTGGTGGGACTTTCCTGTGTAACATTTTGCCAAATTGCTGATGTTCTGCTAACGGCTAACATTACACAATTTACCAGGAATCAGTTCTTCTTCACTGCTCTATAACAGTAGCTGCCAGTAGCCGCACAGTGCAATTTGCTCCATTTTAGAGTGATGAAGAAGAATAGACTTCGGGTGTGAAACTATGAAGTTTACTTTTTTTTAAAACATTGTGTCAGATTGGTGCATAGACTCACAAACTTGCCGATACGATACCGGATTTTCGGCAGAGGCTTTTCTGATACTGGTACTGGAACAACTCTAATTTTGTACAATTATATATCATTATTATCATTATTATTATTAATTTGATCTTTATTTAATCAGACGGTCTTATTGAAATTAAAATCTCTTTTTCAAGAGAGAGACCTGAGAAGAGGGAGTCACGTGAGACGATCAACAACAAAGACAATAGAGCTACACAACACAAGAAGCAAAGAATCAACAAAAACATTTATAATAGCCATACAATACATCAAATAATAAAGATTTAAAATCTCCAAGGGGAAATATAAGACTCTAGTTTGAGGACAGTTTGCAGTTCATTCCATTTATATGGTGCATATAACCTGAAAGCAGTTCTGCCAACTGTGTGAACACACTAGTGTGAACATGAGGGATATCATGGGTTCAGTAGTGACTGGATCGTCTTCTGTGAAAAGATTTGAGGTCGTATGGAAGCTTTTACAGTAGAGTTTTATGAATAAATAACATGAGATGACTGTTTCTTGCTGACTGTAGTGAGGTCTAACCCACAGTGTGGCACAGAGAACAATGATGAGTACGGTACTTGTCATTTGTGATAAAGTGTAATACACTGTGATACACAGGGTTTAACTGCTGCAGTGTTGATGGTGCAGCATGACAATACAGAATGTAATCATAGTCAAGGACAGATAGACAGACACTTATATACATATACAGTATATATATATATATATATATATATATAACTGCTCCAAATTATTACCAAATGAGTTCACAGTAAAAACTGAAGCAAAAACAGCTCCACTGATTTTCTTCACTTCTTTTTACATATAGTATCATCTTTCTGCAATAATGTGATTTAACATGAAAAACCAAGTCAAGGTGTTAAAAAAGAAACCCAATTTCCTCAGTGAAATGTCCCTGCAGAAAAGGTGAAATATCACAGGTACAGCAGTGCAGGATGGGATGGAAATATAGATGCCAATAGATCATCATATATAGAGATGATTCGTGGTACTGAAAAGAATTCAGTTCAAAGTAAATTAAAGTGTATCTGTTGCACTATTGTCAGGAAAACACACACACACACACACACACACACGCACACGCACACACACACACACACACACACACACACACACACACACACAGCCTGGTTTCTCCAGTAACCTAAATAAAGCACATTTCAACCTCGTGAGTGTGGAAGTTGTAGAGTAAAAACACTTTTCCAGTTCCACTTTCTTATGAGGAGTTTCTGAGCTGTAACTAACGGCTTCACAGATTATTTATAAACCATCAATGTGAAAATCTCTGGTGTTCATCCTCCTCCAACATGTCACTTCCTCTTTAACTGACTGACCTTCAGGACGCTTCTCAACCAAAATGAATTTATGATCTTTACTTGAGATTATTGACATAACTGGTGACTTATTAAAAAAAATTGACCCATTAACCTTCATCAGTGAAGATGTGAAAGAGTCTGGCATCCTAGAAGTTTTTATCATTAAGTCCTATTAATGGTTTATAACTGAATAATCCATAATGGACAGCTTCAAGTTCCCACACAGTGTGGGTGTATGGAAGAGGCCTTAAATGTTTCTGTATTATGTCACACATAGACTGTCACTGACTGTGTGGAGGCAGAATTAGATAAAAAAAAACGACTGGAGTTCTGTTTCTAAGAGTTTCTGCTGCTGTCTGTTGAAAGGCTGCAGCACACTGACTGATTCACAAGCTGTAAAGGAGAAGTCTGGTGATCTTCTAAATTCTTACAGTCAACAAATGTACCTCACTAACAAGCACCGTGTGTGTATCCAGAGCCTGATACTGTATCTTATTCCTCTTCCAGTGTTGTTGTTAAAAACAGACTGCTGCAATATGATCCTGCACGACTTGAATGATGCGTGTGGCACTGTGATGAGGTTGTTTACATTTCACCCCGAGAAGTGGAGTATCATCTCCACATGAAATCTAATATACTCCAAGAGGATGATGCCACAAGTGTCGAGTATTTTCTTAGAGCTGAATGTAAACCTGTGTGGACAAACATGGCGCACTGTAATCAGCTTAAACCTGAGCATAAAGATTCATTCTTGACCCTAAATCGAATCATTGAACTTCACACATGGTCCGCTGGAGCTTTCAACTTTTATTACTTTTTACTACACTACATGTATTGTATTAGATTAGATAAAAACAAATAAAGTGCGATTTATTATTACAGACCAAACTACCGTATTTATAACTGTCCACAAGTTTACCTGCTGCAGCACAAAAGTGATTAATGTAACAATAATTATGATCTAGAATCCAATAACAAGTACTCTTGCTGTAGTTACTTGAGGTAAAATGTAAATGCATGACTTGATTTCTACACTGTGGTATATTTCCTCCACCTCCTATGACTCCTCCTCACCTGTAGATCTCTGACTGCTGCAGCTTTTTCAGGACAGTACATTGCAGGGCAATTGGACCACATTGCATCATATTGTATAAGTGGTCATGTTATTGCTTTCACCTCCTACAGCTTCAGCAGCCCAGCACTGCCTCATGTCCCTGATTCAGTGCAGCGCTACGTTGTGTCTATAAAGCCTAAGTAAATAATAGACAAACACATTTTCAACCCGCAGTTTATTGTAGTTTAACCACAGCGGTGTTAAGGTTACTGTTTTTTAACCACAGTGTTGTGTAGTTTTCTGTAGTTTAACCACAGTGTTGTGTAGTTTTCTGTAATTTCACCACAGCTTTGTTCAGGTTACTGTAGTTTGACCACAGCAGTATGTCATTTTCTGTAGTTTAACCACAGTGTTGTGTAATTTACTGTAGTTTAACCACAGCGTTTTGTAGTTTACCTGCTAACCACAGCGTTGAGCAGGTTACTGTATTTAACCACAGCATCGTGCAGGTTACTGTAGTTAAACCACAGCATTGTGCACGTTAGTGTAGTTTAACCACAGCGTTATCTAGTTAACTGTAATTTAATCACAGCGTTGTGCAGGTTACTGTAGTTTAACCACAGCATTGTGTTTCCTGTTTGCAGGCATCACCACAGTGCTGACCATGTCCACCATCATCACCGGTGTGAACGCGTCCATGCCCAGGGTGTCCTACATCAAGGCCGTGGACATTTACCTCTGGGTCAGCTTTGTCTTTGTCTTCTTGTCTGTGTTGGAGTACGCTGCCGTCAACTACCTGTCCACCGTCCAGGACCGCCGAGAGCGCAAGATGAGAGAAAGGGCACGGTCTCAGGTGTGTTTCTGCTGTTCGGTGTTGTGAATGAAAAGGCAAACTGATGTGCAATTTAAATAATAAGAGGCATCATTTCCCTACTCAGGAGCTGGAGGAGACCTGACCAGAGCTATCATAACTAACATTAATTTGGTGTACACAAACATGATGCTATGCTATGTGTATGTAGGCAGGTTAGCTGCTGCTAACACTTACCTAAAAAACCTCACCAAAGGTGCTTTAAAAATCAAATCAAAGAGGCTTAATTGTCTCATGCAGAACACTGACCTACAGCCTCTTAACTCTGTAACTTAGGTCAGTACAATTCAACCAATCAATCAATGTATATGTCCCCATAAAGCAAATGGTTGCAGAGCAGCGAAACAGGGAGACAGAAGAAAACATATCATTAAAATACGCTGGAGAAATCAGGGAAACATATCAAATCAAATTATCAAGAATATAAAATCATAGAATGCACTGTTGCTCATAAAGTTGGAATAAAATATTTTTTACCTCTTTCCATGAAATGATTGTGTCTGTGATTTATTTCATTTCACCTGGGTAATTGGGACACATAATGTAATCATTGCACCTGGTCAAAAGTGATTACTGATGCATTTAAATAGGAATAAACAGAGGATTGTGTCTGAAAACAAAATTATTCCAACTTTATGGGCAACAGTGTATTTGCAGTTTTGATCTAGGATGTGTACAGTAGTGTATGTGCAGAATTCTGTAAGGTATGAAACATTTTTTTCTAACGGGGTTCTTGAGAGGGAATCAGAAGGTAGATCTGGATCACTGGATACAGGAACTGGAGCTGTCACAGAACTGACTGCAAATTCCCAGACACCAAGACACTGCTGTAGCAGCGACCAGCATCTTGATTTGGCAGACAACTGACCACTGCTCACTGTGACATCAGAGTGGTGTCTGTGGTTCGTGGCCTCGAATGTGAATTGAGGTTGATTTTACCTGTTTCCTATGGGGTCCGCTGTTCACAGAACCAGACTGGGTCAGTATGTGAGGTGGACATCAGTGTTCAGATGCGTGACACAGTGGTCAGGTGGTCAGGTTAAAATGAAGGTTAAATCATTACTCTTCAGTTGTAATTTTGCAGTTAATTCTGTTCTCTGGGGCTTTAACAGTCCTCCTGTGTAGAAACAAGCCCACAGTTCGTCTGTGCAGCAGTTTATTATGACCCATAGTCACGTTTTATTGTTGGATGGCCTCTAGCAGCAGAGGCAGGAAGTCAGGTGATGTAGTATAAGAAGCTACAACGCCCCTGTTTAGAGGAGGTTGTGGATGGACACACAGGAGACCACTGTTTGTTTCCCGTTTGAAAGCCATAGTCAGTTTTGTTCCACGATTTTCAATCACATTTATAATTGTAACCATGACAACAACCACAAGTTACTTATTTTAACTCAAACCAGCATGTATTCCTGAACCTAACCAAGACGTTTCAACCCACGTTCTAAACTAAACCACAACTAATCCACAACTGCAACCACATTTATTATGGTTACCATAACGATGAAGATGAGATCACTGTGTGTACCAGGTCTCTGGTACACTCCTATAGGTGGTGTCTGAGGGTGGGGACAAATGACTTTAGGTTGGAGGACTTGTTGACTTTTCACCTTGTCGTCCTGAGTCAGTTTCTCACAGCGATATATACAATAGTTTGTTTTTACTTGTGTGTGTCGGTGAGGCCAGTGTGACAGTTAGAGAAGATGAAATGGTTCTTTTATCACTTTAACAACAAACTGTTGATGTTAAATCATTAGCTGACCATTAAGTCGTGTCAGTTTGTTTCTCTTATGATATTGATTGTGTTATTAGAAATGAATGAGCTCCTGTTATTGGTTGAACAAGCCTATGTGTCGATCAGTGTCTGTGCTTTTCTTTCTGTGTCTGTCCAGTGTTTCAGCAGAAAAGCTACAACATTATTTTGAACGTCCCATTGAGATTTTTCAAAGGAGCCACTTTGTGGCCAAATGGTGTCAAACTCTGTCACATGATCACAGCAAGGTGTCGTGAAAAGATTTGATCCTGTGACCTCATCAACAAGGAGTCATCTGTGCTGCTGTGTCATGGGACACAGAGAAACATAGGTTGTAACTTGGTAATAATCATGTCATTTTAGTTATCCAACCAAAAACCCATTCAAAAAGCGAAGAGACTTCAGGACGAGGGAACAGGAGGAGCTAATATGCAGCTATGTGATTTCTGGTTTTAAGACTCATTCCTGCAGAAGTCAGTCCAACTAACCCTGAAATAAAAAGTTCTTTTACCTATAGTTCAATAATGACAGAATCAGTGTAGCACCAACAAAAAACCCAGCTGTCATCTGCCCCAGACACACACAAGACACACACCAGAGCGACAAGTGCACACACAGAGACATGAGCAAGTATGTAGCGCACACACACACACACACACACACACACACACACACACACACACACACACACACACACCAGTCTGACAGGAGAGGAGGAGGAAGAGGATGAGGCGTTTGTGAGATATGGATCAGGACCAGCTCTTGGCCTCTGATCACAGAACAGTGAAGACCCAACTCACTCACTCAGAGCTGTAATCAAACCAATCAAACAGACTTGGAGGCAGATACCAGTTCTCCCTCAAACTTACCTGTCTCTCCCTTTTCAAAGCTTAGAAACAACACATCAACAAATACACAAATAAAAAAAAAAGCCTCAGTTCCAATAAGTGCGTGTGCTAAAGTTCATATAAGTTCATATATTTTCAAAAATAAGGGAAGTGATCAGGATTAAGTCTCTCAAATCCACCCAGAATCAAAAAGCCACTGTCTGTGAACTGTTATCTGCAGAGAGAGAGAGAGAGAGAGAGAGAGAGAGAGAGAGAGAGAGAGACTGGAGCCGTCTCTGAGGTATCATCACTTTCCTTTTCTTTAAAGAGAAACTGCCTGGACAGAGAGCAGCCTGTCGTTTCCGTAGAAACAGTCAACAGGTTATCAGCATCTCTGTGGGACCTTCAAAATAATGTCACAGGAAGAAAAAGCACAGACACTGATCGACCTGAAGATCAATAAGATTATTATTGATCAATAACGAGACAGAGACAAAATCATTCCCAACAACCCAGAGTCAGACTGACCTTTCTATAGAGCAAGGAACGAGATCCAGACCCGGTGCTGGTCTTGATGTGGAGAGCAGAGGCTTTTTCAACCAGTAACAAGAGCCCATTCATTTCTAATGACACAATCAATATCATGAGACAAACACGTGACTGAGCGAGTGATCAGCTGATGACTTCTACAGTTCGTATTAAAATAATAAAACAGCCATTTCATCTTCTCTCACTGTCATTCTCTGGGTTTTTATACATGTATATCATCAGTTGTATCAGTTTTGCTAAGTGATGGCTGAAGGTCTGAGTTTTTCTATGTTTCATCACTACTGCTGTGCAGAAATCATTCACAGGTCAGGCTTTGCTTAGATGTAGTGACCTGGTTACACGGCTGTAGAGGTTCATCTTAAGTTTGGAGACGTGACAGAGTTCACTGAACATTATTAGTGTTTATCTGTAAACAGCTGACACTGAGAATCAGAAAAGAAGAATTTTAAGAGTGTGTGGGTAGAAACAGAGAAACAGAGGGAGCGTATCAACAGATATCACTTTGTTTTAATCAGTGAAGTGTATCAGCTGGAGTCTTCAGTAACAGGGACAACCAGATGTTAGTCTGTGACAGGTTAGTGGCTCGAACACACAACCCTGGCTGCTAGAAATGACTTCTCTATACAAGTGAACTTCAACAGCAAATACGTTTTGTAGGAAACCTTAATCTGTGGCTGGATCATGTACAGAGGAAACGTGTGTTGTGAATGAATGAAGCAGCACATCAGGAGGTGGTTGAGGTGAATGAAGGACGTACAAAACAAGAGACCAGGATCTTTAACCTGAACCTGGTGCTGTGAGAGTCTGAACAGAACCATGTTGAAAGTTTAATAAAGCTGCAGTCACTACAGGCGGAGATTGCTCTGCAGGATCAGATATTCTGGTGGTGTTGTCTGTCAACATTTTACTGATAGGTTCAGTATCAACATATACATATGTTTGCAACTATATACATATATATATACTGTATATAGTGTATATCAGGTTGCATATACGTGCCCTACAAAAGATATTTGCTGTTGCATTTTAGCTGTACATTTTCAGGAGACAGGGAATTTCTAAGGAATCTGAGAAAGGCCATACTCACAAATCTTTCTTTTAGAAAACAATTTTTTAGATAATTATCCTGTTATCTGGAGCTAACGAGGCTTGTTTTCTCATTATAATGGCTACATTAATCAGAAATCTGATTTCCCAAGCCAGTATGCAGATGAACTTGTGCTGTAAAGTGAAAATGTCAGGACGACACATTGATCAGAGATCAGAGAAGATTTCAATCAAGGGCAGAAATGTCATTTTCACATCAGTCCTCGTCAGCAAACGAGTTACTGAGGATCGTTGCTAAGGAGGAGCGTTACTGCGACTTAGTGTACGAAGTTCAGTCAAAATAATTTTCTCCTGATCATATCTCGTTATCTTTGTTATCTTGAGATAACAAGCTAAAAAAACATCAGCAAGTATGTGGTTCCCAGCCCAGATGTCAAGATGCTGCACGGGGTCCTGAGATAAATTTGAGGACTCATCTGTCTGAGCTTATTCTCTCAGTCAGTATCAAGTGTCGTCCGTCATCGGATCAGACATCATGCATTACCTTTGTGTGAGCATAAAGTCTCCACAGTCACCAGCATTCAGCAGGAAGTACCGTCAACTCCGAAACATAATGAGCTTCAACATGCTCATTTTAGCAGAGTAGTGTAGAATAATGAGTGGGTTATGTAGGGATGTCAGTATATCAACATTAGAGAACACAACAGAAGGTCTGCAACATCACTCATGTCAATGTCCACTGATCCACTTTCTGACGTCTGTGCTGCAGGGAGTGAACACACTCATTACACTGACTGCGCACTAGCTGCTCCTGAAATGCTTCGTCTGTGTTTAGAATTCATTTTAATGGATCAAAAATCTGCAAAAACATCACTTAGAAGCTTTGAATTATTCATGAACAGCAAGCTGAACTTTGTCTGGGCTGTGACTCTCTGTTAGAGCAGAAAAAGGTTTATATAGCAACAAATACTGTTTTGTGATGAATGAATGTGTGTCCCTGAGTGAATAAAAACCAAGTGAAGTGGAAGTTTTAAAAGATGAGGCTGGCATCAGATCATAACTTTTTTTTTTTGTGGTTGACAAACATGTGGAGCAGGTACGTATCCAAGGGTGGACCTGGTCAGGCCCAGACCAGGGGCCAGATGTTCATGACTAAAGCTATGTACACTCACAAAACCAGAAATATTCATACACGGTTCCACTTTATAAAATGTCACTCGGTGAGAAATTGGGCGCATGTGCACGAGCCTCATTTCCACTCTCACAATTAGCTAAAAATAGATGAAGACTCTCCCTTAATCAATCAGCTTGTATAAAAAAAACACTGTCCGTGCCACAAGTGATCAGACACAGAGAAGAAAGACGAGACAGAAGAACAATTTCACAGATTATGAAACTGAGATAAAAACATCATCAGTTTACTTTAGTACAATCACTCTAATGTAAAGTCCTGTTTTACTGTGAACTTCATTTATCGGGACTGGAGAGTCTTAATGAGGCTCTAACACTGTGATTAGTAAATATTAAAATAGAATGAAACAGTTACAGAATGACTCACAATAAATAGGATTTTAAACGATGCTGAAGGAAACACTGAGCACAAGCACTCCACTCAGTGAAGGTGGTTTGATTTTATGTTAAATTACATTATTACATTATTATTTTGTATTTTCACTTCACTGTAACTTTGATCGCTGGTGTGGAAAACTTGGAAAACGGTGTGTACGCACGGTCAGAGGAATGTGTGAGATGCACAATTTATGTGCGGGAAAATGGCGTGCGCATGGTTTTTATGCACACTCGTTCTCTAGCTCTTTATTCTCATTCATTCTGATGCACACATACACACACACAAGGAGCCTGACTCCAGAGAAAGATTTTTTGAATTGAATACGTGTTTGCTGATATAACTCGCCTGAAACTGGACTTGTGTGATTTTATATTTTCAATATCTATCTTAATATCTATCTTATCTAATCTTCTAATCTATCTTATCAATAGATTTTCAAGAAAATGTTACGAAAAAATAAAAGTATAAAGCCGTGTAGTTGGTGAGCAGCTCTGAGTAATCTGTCTGCTGTGAGCCGTGTTCAAATGAGATTCTCTACCTCTGTCTTTTCATTTTGTTGATTTATGAAACACAACTCAAGAGTTTGATGACAGATTCACAGCAATGCTCAATCTCATCTTTAAATGTGTTGCTGACGGGATTGTCAGAATAAAATGATGCCTCACATTAACAAACAAATTAGCTGGACAAGCTGTGGCTAATTTACTTTATGAATAATGGTTATGTCATAATGATTCACATGCAGTAAGAACTGTGCCCTAGATCCACCCATTGGAAAGAGGGGGCAGGCATTAAATAGTAAATATCATATTATTATAACTAATGGATGGGAAATGAGCTAACACCTAACCACTGAAATTTAAATATAATATCAACTGATGTTCCTTTTGTCTAGCAAAGAAGTTTTACATTTTGTGACATTTGAAACCTTTAAACTACACATTTTCAGATTCATCCCCAGCTCCATGACTGCTGCTGCCAGGCTGACACAGGTCAACAATGCTAATGCAGTTTGAGGGTTGCCAGATCATAGTCGAGTATTCCCCATATCCCAGTCGTTTATTCTTTATAATAATAACCGACATTTTGCTGAAAACCCACAAACCTGGCAGCTCGTTGCTGCATAGATCCTGCCGGTGACGCAGAGGGGAGTTAAAATGGGAAGATGGTTTGAGATGGGTAAAAATATTGTTAGGGACAGTTCAGCAACACTTTGACATTGGAAGGGACATGTCCCTACTGTCCACACTTCAATCTATACCCATGAATGAAACCGCAGCTGGTGGAGGAGGAAGTGCAGAACAAATGAGGATTTGCGTAAATGAAGCCAAAACAGCGGAGGAATAAAGTGCTGATTTGGCACCAACCACAAGCCCCTCCTTCTAAGGAGTCTACGTGGCCCCCATCAGATTTTCCAGAGGCTCACGCTGAATTGACACTGGTAAAACCTGGATTTAGAAACTGGAGATTGACAGGGTCAGGCTGCTCCAAACGTACAACTGCTCTCTCTCTCTCTCTAAGTTGGAAGCTTACAGGGAAAGCCACGAGCCACCGCATCGTGGCCGGGTGTTTAACCCGAATGGTGATGCTAGGAATATGGATTCAGTGGAGAGAAACTGTCAGCATGTCAAAGTGGTGCTCTAAGAGGCTCTAAAGGGAGTAATTTCTTCAAGTACACTGAAAAACCCAACCCCCTGAAATAAAGAACAGTCACTGATATGACTCCAAACACACAGAATGAAGTGTTGGAGCTTTGTTGTTATGGAAGACAGGTAGGGCAGAACCTGAGGTCTGATCAGCCCCAGCTGGGGGTGTCTGGTCAGCTGTGTATGATACTGGAAACAGCTGATGAGCCCAGGTGACATCACTGATGATCTGCCCCAGCTCAGCATCAGAGGATGTTTCACTTCAACAACGTTTTGTTTTATTTGTACAATATTCCGCTTAGCTCATTTAAACTGGCACAGTGGGTTGTTTGTGTTCGTTCACACATGCGATTTATTTTTTTCAGATTTGATGAATAACAGTGAAAAAGTTGATTGCACTAATTTGACTATCATTGTACGACTTTGACCAATTCTGCCATATTGTAATATACCAACACACTGATATCACAAAACTATTCTTGTTGAAACTCTGACCATCTCAGCTACTGTGTATCCCACAGCCGACGGAATGAACTCGGAGAGTGTGTATGTATTACATGACAGGATGTTTTGTCCTGAGGGGGGCACTACAGTAAAAGTCATGTAAAAGCGTTCATCCTCAGGGGAGCATGAATGAGCGTAATCAGCGTCACGGCAGTCCTGGACATAGTGGTTCCCAACCAGGAGGTAGGGATCCCCCTGAAGAGGTTGAAGGACCCAAAGAATTATATAAATAGAAAAGGAGCGGCATGGTGGTGCAGTGGTTAGCACTGTTGCCTCATAGCAGTTTCTGGATTTGAACCTGCCGTGTGGAGTTTGCATGTTTTCCTTGTGGCTGCGCTGGTTCACTCCAGGTACTCCAGCTTCCTCTCACAGTACACGTGGGTCCTAATTATAGCAGATGAATAAATCACTGGTTGACCTGGACCCATAGGTATACCGTATGTAAACTGTGACAATGGTTTTAAAAGGTTGCAAGGAAAGGAAAGGTTAGGGGGGCAACAGTGACACCGGACTCCATCCTCTGGGAGGGAAGTTTCACAGGAACACATGAACTCCCTAGTTTATGAACATTGGTCAGTTAGAATTATTGACCCAATGGTGATGTGCATTGATAGACCAGGTGGTCGTTTCAGTTAAACATAGTTTCCCTTAGGGAAAGTGACATGGCATTTGTGCCTATAGTTGGAGCAAGATCAACAATCACTGATATCATCTGCCTAACTGTTCTGGAGGAAGGACCAGGGCATTTACAGTAACAATATACAGTATATTCATAGGTCTTCATCCTCCTCATTGTTTGAGATACCTTGTCATGGACAAAGGTTTTCGTCAAGATGAAATGTTGACCTTATGTTGGTTAATGAAACCCAGGTCATGACAGTTGTTATACTCTAGGGACATTGAATATTCATACCAAATATCACGATATTGTTGCCTATATGTTACCTGGAATAAAGTATTGGAGCAACCAACAATCACTGCTATAATTAGAACCCAAAATTAGCGGAGCAAAAACAAGTATGAGGACGGATTACAAAAGCAAACCATCTGCTAAAGACATCGATGAGTCTTGATGACTTACTTCAAGCACGGGATGCCTGACAACCTCCCTAAACTTTGCTGTACTTCTTTAAAATCCCATCCATAATAATGATTATATTGCATATTTCTTCCCTCACAGTCGCTGCCCTGCACCTGTGGTATCTCCCAGACACGAACCATGACCATGTTGGACGGCACCTACAGCGAGGCAGACACCAACAGCCTGGCCGGCTACACTGAGGAGCCCATGGTCCCCGAGGAGGAACACGAAGAGATGCATGAGGTTCCAGAGAAACCCGAACACATGGTGGTCCACCTGTCAGTCAGCAGCGAGTCCACTACCACCAAGAAGAAGAAGAGCCTGCGTGCCCTCAACATCATCCAGAACACGCACGCCATTGACAAATACTCCCGGATGATCTTCCCTGGTTCGTACATCTTCTTCAACCTTATCTACTGGTCCGTCTACTGCTGAGAGACGCTCCTGAGTCAGGACTGAAGCAAGAGAGATTAACACAGAGACAGTATGAATGCTGCGTCACTATGGGATATTTCTGGACAAATCATAAGTCATGTTGTACTGTACGTCTGGTGCTGGTAGATCATTAGGTTTAAGGCCTTGGACAGTAAAAGAGTCTGAAAAGATGAGTTTTGACTAGAGGACGGTTTGGAGCACTCCTATTTGATTTTTTTTTCCTCATGCAGCAATTTGAATGTTCAGTAACACTCTAAACTAAAACATAGACAGTGTTCATCGAAAAAGTGTTTTTAAACTACTGACGCTAATTCTCTCAGTCTTTTTCTCTTCGTCAGCTGCCGTTGAAAAGTTCTCCGTCCTCATCACCACTCTTCCTGAGATGATTCCCACTCAGTTTTTGTATTTGACACGTAACATTGATGGATAAAGATAAGGTACACTTTTTTGCGTGTGATCATGCTGTAAACTACTCACTTAACAGGTATCTGTAATTATATTTCTTTGAAATAATCATCAAGATGGAAAGCACTATGATTATAAAGTTTTTAGACCCATTATCTATCGGTCATGACTGAGTTATAAACTGCAATTACTGTTTCATTTTGTCAAGGTAACAAACTTTGACCATATTTTTTAAGCCTGTTATATCAAAAATGATATTATCAGAGACTTTTAACAGCTCAGAGAGGGTATATTTAGTACTTTGAGCTAAACGTTAACACAAGCATGCTAACATGCTCATGCTAGCTTGTATGCTTACCAAATTTCCATAATGTTTCCATCCACTACTGTTATGCGAATATGAGTTAAAGGAGTTATCTGTAAGTTTTGCTTTCGCTACATAGCTAACGTTAGCATTAACAGCTGTTTACTTATCAGTCTAGTAAAAACGTTGTGAGTTCAGCATCAAACTTCTTTCCTTTACTCACCAACAGCTGTCTCCAGGGGTGGGAAGAAACACCAATGTTAACACTTGTCTCTATCATGTCCTTTCTTACTTACAAATAACCCCTTGAAGTACATTTAGATAAACAGCTGGTGGTGCTAATTCTCTTAGGGGACATTAAACCACTGCAGAAGAAAAGACTACAAGATGATATAATTAAAAGAAGGCCAGTTAAACCTCAAAAGATGGAAACCCATGTGGAAAATGATATTTCTGTTTCATGTATTAATTTGAGCAACATTGCAGACTCCTCATTGCTCCACACAGATCTGATGTTTAATATATTCCAAGATTTATTTGCTGAGTCCATTTCCATTGCAGTTTGTTGCTTCTAATTTTTACTTTGTTTTTTGCTTAAGCTGATAATGTGCAAAAACAAGTGGATGGAAACACACTTATACAGGGACTCCAGCAAAAATTATAGAGCAGAAAGAGCTTAAACTAAGACAAAAATGTTAGGATGAAATAATGAAATTGTGATAACAGAGATAACAGTTTAATTAGACATTTTAAGATGACTATCCTCAAGTTGATCTTGTGACTAAATTTGACAACTCATTAATGATCTTGAGATAACGGGCCTAAAAATATTAACAGCTGTGGCCAATCTTGACTTCTGAACTATTTAACATGTAAATCCTACTGTATAACTGATTTGATCGTCATGTTGTTGTGATGTTCTGTATCAAGACTACAATGACTTTTTGAGAAAGCGTCCTCTTGGTAAACGTTTGTGGCACAACACAGCAGTGGATTACATAAAGGACCATTTAATCTTAGTCCTAGTTGCCTTAGCATGTGACATAGATATAAGAAGCGTTGGACACGAGCAGTACTTATAATATCTAAGAGGTTTGTTGGCCAGTGGGACATTTTCTCCTGAGGTCACTGTAGTGATTTATCCCAGTTAGCAAAGAAAATGAACAGAAGCTAGCTCAATGAACTGCACTGATGAATGCAGCCATTCATTCAATATCATCTCAGAGAGACTGGTTCATCTTCTCCCTGACAGAAAAGTTTATTCCAGATTTGGGACTCTCGAATTAACTTCTTGTCCGTCTTGCACTAATGGAACTTCTTTAGAAATGAATATGCGTGGTGAAATGTTAATCACACTTCTCACAGTGTGAAAACATGCTTGTAATGGCTGATTTAATGTTTGATGTCTTTTTGTTTTACTAATTTAATCTGATAAAAAAAGTGGTGATGAACTCAGCTCCCCAGACCAACAAAAACTATGATTGTTCGCCATTTGTACATTCGTGAATTCACCTGTGTGTGCATTCAAAAGTGATAATGTTCCGCTGAGAACCAGGATTGTTTTTTTTTCAATTTCTGAAAAGCTGAAACACATTACTGAGGTTGTCTGTCCATGAGTATCTGCTGCTGTACTGTTTTGGTAAAATCTGAATCTCATTACAAGGCTAACAAACTAATCATTGTTCTAATGAATCATCAAGAAGGTGCTCAGGTCTTACTGACCAGTACATTGATATTTTATATACTAATTTGTATTATTGTATTATTTGTATTATTTTTCCCCTTAGAAAGATTGACAACAGAAACTGTCCATAAGAAAATACAGTTCCGCCAGTGGAACAGAGGCTAGCTTCAGATGGGGACAGAGGTCTGAGTCTAAATATGGTGGCCCAAACAAAAAAGGAATAGGGGGAAAAACTTAATTTCAGAAAACATGAAATTTCACAGAGGGTATTTTACACACAAAATCTTAATAAAACACTTCAGCAGTTTAGGAAACTAAACTTTTAGAAAGCAGGGTTAATGCCTGTTAGGGGTGTCTTTCAGTTTAATTAACTGTCCCCGTTGAAAGTGTAGCCAGGATGTTTGATGTATTTAAAGTTTTATTCACTGCCAAACTTAGCTGTTTGTTTATTTATTCCCTTTGATAATGCATGGCCATTTATGCTGAGTATTTGATGAAAATGAAAGAAGTTCAATCAGCATTAAGGATGAGACAGACAGACAGCAGCAGCAGCATACCTCCTCTCATGTTTTCTGAAACGATGTGTTTTCTGTAATGCTGTCAAGAGATCGGAGAGTGGTGTCAGACTTTTGGACCCCACTTTATGTTTAATCTATTGTCTATCACCACGGACCCTCTGCGTGATAGAGGTGGGCGTCAACTGAGCCGCCCGAGCTGTCTGGACATGTTTTCTGGCATCTTGTTTTGCACCACAGGACCTCTGCACTTCTACCAAAGTGAAATGTCAAAAAATTAGAACACCTCCTTTCTTCCAGATGTTATTTAAATGTACATGACTGCTCCCGAGCTGCTGAAAGTTCAGTAAAAACTGGGAAAAAAAACGGTTCATTCTAAACCTTTTGACTGGTGGTGTACACCATAACGTTTTCATGAGGTGGTAAAATTTGTGAAATTATTCCTGTAATATTTTGGAGTCGTACATGTTTTAAGTTAAAAGGTGATGTACACAGTTCTTTTAGGCCCAAAAATGCCCTTTGGAAACAAATAGTTTATCATTTCATTTATTCTTAAAGTCATGTCATATTAAAGTGGCATTTGGAACATACTGGTTGTTTAAAAGAATGTATTATAACAATGTATATATAAGCTTTAAAAAACATGATTTGTATATTAGTGTAGCCATTTATAGATCAACCAAATTGCACTATGTCTAATTTAGACAAATACAGCCATTTGATAGATTCTATCATCTGATGATACATTTATTGATAATTGGGTAAAACTGATCACATTTGATGTCTCCAGTGAAGCTTTATTCATTCACACTGTGACAGTATGCAGATTTATATAAACCTGTACCTTTTCAGAAGCTGTTTCCATTTCGTTAAACATGAAGGCTGTGGTTGAAATGTACTGTAGGCCCATCACTGTAACACATCCATGAGTTGCTGTTGACACTAAAGAATGTTGCAATGTATTTATGGGGAACATTAAATATAATTATGATGGACTAAGAATGCATTTGATTCAGAAAGTACACGCAAGGCACTCGGGACACTAAATTGACAAAATGAATATTTGATAAATAGTTTTTTTCTGTGGAGTGCTGGGGAAAAAAGGCTGTTTCATTGTTTCCAGACTCGCCACACACCGAGGCTGATGCGGAGAATGCATTTCAGATCCAGCGTTTTCAGGTTTGCTCATCAGGGCTGCCAAGCTGCCAACAGCTACATGAAAATCTTTTATCTCATTTTCCAAATCATCTCCACAGGATCAGCATGTGGTGAGGCCCGGAGCTCTGGGACAATTAGGGTTTGACTGATCTAATGCCCGCACTTAAAGCCGCACTAATCAGGGTTTTATTAGTAACAATGCGTCAAATGTGTCGTGTGAAAGGAAAAGCTTACAGTAATGAGCCCACAGTTATCACCGACTCTGCAGCTCCCCTCAGCTCTACTGAGCTGTTTGGTCTCTTTCAGTTCATTGTTTTGATTTTATGGCAGCAGACACTTTGTTTTCAGTGAAAAATAAGTGAATTAACTGAGAGCAGTCTGAGCCCAGACACCCTGTGGAGGAAACTCATTTCAGCTGCTTGTATCTGTGATCTCATTCCTTCAGTCTCTACCCAGAGCTCAAGACCAGAGGTGAGGGCCAGAACAAAGACCAACAGGTGAATGAAGAGCTTTGCCTTCCGGTTCAGCTCCCTCTTCACCACAACGGTCTGGTACAACGCCCACTTCCCTGCTGACGCTGCACTGATCCTCCTGTTGATATCCAACTCCATTTTTTTTTTTTTTTTTTTGTGAAACTTCTAACAGCTAAAGGCCTCAGGTAAACAATGTTTTTGTAAGTCAAAAAGATCGTAAATCACTATTTCCATCTTTGACATTGTATTGTATTTCATGAGCTTATCATCTTTCCTGAAGTAAGAGTATCAAGGAAATACAGCTATCAGATGAATGTAGTGCAGGAAAGAAGCACATTTCCCTCTGAATTATAATGGAGTAGAAGATTAAAATAGTATCAAACAGAAATACTCAAAGAAAGTAAACTATATCTAAATTACAGCACGGTACTTAATAAATGTTCTGATGTGCTGTGACATCTGGGAGGGTGGTGATATCATTCCAACAAAGTCCTACAGGCAATAAACCCTAGCAGTCACATGATCTGTTTATTTGAGTGGCAGGAAATGGAAATACTCAACTAAAGTAAACATCCTCAAAACTGTACTTCAGTATTTGAGTAGATGTACTTAGGTACTTTCCTACACTGTAGTCCTGAGACTTGGTCTCTTGTCGGATCCTAGGTGTCTATGGAAGAACCCACAAGCGTGATCCAACCCAGCACTGAAGACAGACTGATCTGAACTGTGATAGAGAACACAGCCAACTGATGCAGCTTCAGTCTCTGCTTCATACAGACACATGCTGGTACCTGGCACTGAGTTAAAACGCTTGATGGGTTCTTGGATCATTTTTTTTTTTTGTTGTTATTGGAGCCCTGACGGTGGAGGCAGATGATGTACGGCGCTAGAGAGGCTTCATATCGGTATGAGGAATGTAAGGACAAGCATGTCCAACATGAGAAGAAGAAGTCACCACTTCCAAAGCCAATGAGGCTCAAGCAGCTCTGTGATGAGAGCTGACAAGGTGCGATGTTGCTTTACCATGCAGCAGAGACACAGCAGAGACACAGCGGAGACACAGCGGAGCCGCAAGAAGACACACACAGGTGCTCATGAATATGTATCACCTGAACACACATGGCTCTCAAACAGATCTGCTTGTGGGCGAGCTGACTTTAGTAGCAACAGTCATCACACCTACACTCCCAGCTGAGATTCACCTGCACATTCAGCGTCCTGACATTTTACTACACCCGGTTATCATGAGCCTTGCATGTTCGACTCTTTGACGGTCCATTAATTGTTGATGTGGGAGAAGTGAATCTTTTGAAGAGGCAGTTTGTTTGTGGTCATTTCAATAATTACAACTGTTAATCCTAAAGTTTATCTCCAGTTGAACCATAATATAAAATCTATTGACATGACTTGACATGTGTGTTATTACCAAATATTAAGGCATTTGGTCCTTTAGCAAACGACTTCACACGATGCTGATTAACCCTGTCAGCTCCAGGTACGTCTCTCTGTATTCTGCAGTGTAGCCCAGATTTAACTCTGGTGTCCGTGATACTTTCCTGCACTGGTAGCCATGTGTTTTACCTCAACCACTGAGTTTCTGTTGTCTATATGTGTATTGTAAACATACATGGAGGCTCAACACAACCACAGACAGCTGCGTTATCTCTAGTCTTACTCGTGCAACACAGTACAACAGGCTGAAGGTTCCTATAGGAGGCGCGAGGAATGCGATCGACGCTGAGGACAGATTACCGTTGTGTCTTTTCCTTGTTTGGAGAGCACTGGAAGAAGAGAAGAGACTGAGGGCAGACATGTTGTCTTACTGCTCTTGGACAGGTTGGTATTTGTAAAATATTTAGAGTAGGCTATGCAACTAACTAACTAACTAACTAACTAACTAACTAAACCTAAGTAATGAGTTATTCATCAGTGTTTGTGTAATTACTTTCACTGTCAGAGGAGGGAGACAAAAGCGCTGCACTGCAGGTTTAAAAGTTTGCTAACATTAAAATGTGATAACATTACTCTGTGATAGTTATTTATCAACTTAAATGCCTATAAACAAACTACTCGGTGTTAAAACAAGACTAAGAGTTTAGATCCATGACAGAAGCTCTGTGAGGCTGAGCTCGCAGATAATAGCATCTAATGCCATGCACACACTACATGACTTTCATAGCGGACCCCGTCAACTTGGAAGAGCCGGACCTGTTGTGCTAACACCTCCCTCCCCCATGCAGGCACACCTGTGCACACACACACACTCAAATGGAACACACCATCAGTTTGTTAGGTTGCTAACATTTGCCAATTAGCACTAAACACAAAGTACAGCTGAGGCTCATTTCAACACAATTAGTTTGTGTGCGTATGAGACAAACAAGACACAGGATCACCAGGTATTATGATTCATCCTGAGGAAGTGAAAATCAAATGTGTACCAAAACTTATCCATCCAAAACCTGTCAGGACAGTTCACTCAAAACCACAAATCTCAACTCTCAGTGGTGCTAAATGAAAAGTCAGGGGATCTCCAGAGGCCGTAGGATTCATCATCTGGTGAGCGTGAATGTCTGTGAAAGATTTTATCAGACTGTATCTTATACATTCATTGTTGGACCAAAGTGGTGGACCAATGGACAGACACGCTAACACTGCCAACAGTTAATGCTAACATTAGCTATGCAGCAATAGCAAAACTTACAAATAGCTCCTCTAAATTACACCGAATGTATATTTGTCTTTCTTGTTCTTTTGTTGAAAATGTGCACTGAGATAATAATATCTGTGACTGGTCATTAATATTGATCAGGTTCCACTGGAACCCAAGAATATCTACAGTGACTCGATGGGAATCACTTAACCCCCCTTTTGGGCCTATTCCTACCTGATTTTACAGACTTCTATTTACTGTTTAATCATGTCTCATATGTATGCGTTATATTGGTAGATACTTGTACCATAAAATGTAAACAGTACATTACAGTAAATTACTAAATTAAATAATGCCCATGGAAATACATCATGTCAAATATACAATTCTTTTGAAAAAATGTTTTGTTCTGCAATGAACCTGCTAAAATATGAATGATAACAACTTATAATTTAACATATTTTTTATTAATAATTTTATACATCCCAACAGACAGCAGTTCTATATGTTGATGCTGCCGTATCTGATACAGACGAGGGACAAAAAAAACAACGACGACTGGGGAAACAGCAAATGCAGATGTCTCCACACAGGGCACCATGGGTTACTGATGGTTTGATGAGGATGAAAATGAAATGAATCATATGCTGTGGCCTCCACAGTCAGCTGAACATCTACGGGAGATTCTGGAGTGACGTGCTTGGCAGCGCTCATCATCAAAACACACGAGGGAAGAGTTTGGGAGCCAGGTGTGCACAACAGCTTAAGTTTTGTACTTGAGTATAACACTTAGGGTTTAATTTCTCCTTGGCTGTGTGAGTTACTGAAGGGTGTTGCACAGAATCTCTTAAAAAGTTTCCTTAGTTAAGAAAAAAAAGGTAACTAATTTACAGCAGTGAAAGAGATTAGGCAGGTAATATTAAAGGAGTATGCTGCTATCTAATCCTCCTGTTGTTTTGACAGGAACTTCACAGTGCTCAGCAGACGATCCGAGAGTTTAAACTTGGTGAATGACCTGGCACACTGCTGGTCTGTGGACATGACAACACCTCGACTATAAATAATTACTATATTATATATAAAAGCACAGCTGCGGATAGTAGAGGGATCTGACTCTAGACAGTTGGACAAATCATGAACTGACTGCTGGTCAAATCTGTAATGTAGAATACATTCCTCATTGTTAAGTGTGTCCATTAGGTTCTTAAACTAACCCGTGTTGAGATAAGAGTCAGAGATACCTTTAGTTTTTTTCCTTACTTTGGTCGCTAAATTCTTTTATGCAACGGTATAACTGACTTTAAGTGTTTGCTTAAGTATAAGACTAAGATAAGGAGAAAACCTTAAATACTTAAGTGGACATTACAAGGAAACCTTAAGGTTAAGGTAAAGAAGACTGAAGTTTGTTTTGTGCAACTGTTTTATGAAATAAAAGAAATTCACTTCTGTTACTTTTGAGGCCTTTCCAAAAATATATTTTCACCAATATTACAGCTTCTGTTCTGAACACACAGCACCTCAACCAAATAATATTTAACATCCAAATGCATTCATGTAAAAGAAACTGATGTAAGAAAAAAAAAAGAAATAGCCTGGTGAGGAATGAGGGAGAAGAGCCATTTCTTTGTGCTGGATGTCATAGTCCTTGACAAATTGATGTTATGATTACATTTAATTAGACTTTATGGAAAATCTTAACATAAGGTGTCTTGTGCAACTGGCCCCTGACTCTTGGAGAATCATACAGAACCACAGCTGCGTCTACTCTGCCTGCTGCTATATGATCATTCACTGACACAGTGTCAGTGGCTAAATGGAGCGCAGGCACTATTTCATGTGTTCATGCCATGCTCATTCTGTTTGAACTCTTGTTATTGCATCTGATTTTGTACAGAATTGAGTCTCGAAGGGGAAAAAACAAAAACAAATGGAGATGCTTTCTCGCTTTATTTGTGTCTTTTAATTATGACAAATTATTTTGATTTCTGTGGTGAGTGTGATGATTAATCTGTCATGCTGCCAGCGAGGTTGGAGTCATTTATTTTCCATGTTGGCAGCAGGATGAGTCCACATCAGTTTAATCTCACTGTCTGTAACTTCAGTGACAGACATTGCTGTGGTTTCATATTTTTCTTGCTGTGAACAAATTCCATGAAAAGACCAAAAGCAACAGTGTGTAAGTCTGTTTCTCAATAATTGATTTAACATCATTAATGCCAGTTGGTTTAATATGATTTATAGAAGGCTGCCAAGTACTGCTAACTGATATGTAATGCATGTTTTCAGTAGTGATTTAATTATTTAAAGTTTCTTTTCATGGAGTGTCCACTGTATGTTTATGTGAAATCAAAGATAAATTCTGAAAGTCCGAATGGAATCAGGGCGGGAACTGTTGCTGTTCTTTCTACCAATAGGAAGAAACCTGTGAAACGCGCCCTTCAGTTTGAATCAGTGACTAAGAGGCTGTGGGTCAGCAGCTGCTGTGGATTTGTTCCTTCCTCTGGTTCAATCTGGTCTGCTGATGAGTTCAGGTGCCGTCAGAAACACTGAAAAATTGTATGAATGTAACTTAATATGAGTACAGTATGAACTGAACTGTCACAAATGAAACCATTGAGCTGAATTTAATTTTAAAGAATAAAAATATATGTAATGTATGCTTTTGATAAATGCGAGTTTTTAACAAAAGTCTTTGGAGTGTCACAGAAAGAAGCACTCTCTCATTGAGGTTTGCATATACCACGTCTGGACCAAATCAGGTGCACCAATAGAAAATCTTCCAGCTGTCTGTTAATACCAGAGGATAACAGCTGTACTCAGACCTAGATGTGGAATTACATGGGTCAGACTCGGGCCGAGGACCCAGGCATATCTTGGGCCAGAAGTTTGATTTTGGTATCTGGACCGGAATTCCTGGGTATAGGCCATTTCTTTCTTTATTTTTTTGTTTATTCTTAAATTGGATATGAATATACTATTTTGTACAATTCTACTATTATACTACCATCAACACCTTTGTTTCATTCAAGGAAGCTTTATTTTTATTTTTTTTAATAATTATTTAAAACACGTTGTATTATAACTAATCCATTTAAGTTGCAATTGCAATTTCCATGTACACTGACAGTAGAGTTTTGTGTAGTAATTAACAAAGGTTCCATTTCTTTTACATTTCCGTTTGGTGTCCTAGTTTACGAGGAGTCCATGAAAGCAGCATGACGGGCTGTGTGTTGACTCCAGCCCCCGGCGGCCTCGGCTCTACTTCCTGCCTGCCATAACTTTACTGTACACAACACAGCAGGCAGCGTTGACACCAGCAGGTCATCTCACCCGATGAACACAAAGCCGTGAGTGTTTCTACTCTTCTTAAGCGGAACCTGACCGATAAATCATCACCGTTGTTTAGCTTAGCTTACTGATAATAGGCCTACCTCCACCTACTAACACGGATAACTCACTGTAGCCTCCTGTACTCACACCAGCTCTACATTAGATTACTGTGCCATAATGAGCTGCTCAGATCTACTCCTTACCGGTATGGGTCTGTAGCCTGGGAACGTTACTGTGCGGTGCTAACGTTCACTCTTCACCTCTAAACTAGCATAGCGTGCAGTTAGTTTACACTGGACTGAACTTATACCTCTAAGTTAGACAGTGTGTAAATGTACAAGCGTCATTGAATTAAAAACGAATACTGTAACCACAGTTAGCTCACCAAGCTAACAAAAACACTGAATATCACCGTCATCAGTGGTAATTACGAGTGAAATGGATTAAAGTTAACGTCATGCGAGTTTTCAGCACAAGCTGTCAGACGGAGGAGGGCGGGGCTTCACTATCTCCACACAGAATGCAGTGGTTAACCACAACAATGAAAAAAACAAAGGCTAACATGTATGTTGTGAATTTGTTACAGATAAAATGAAATAGAAATAAAATGGTGTAATGACAGAAAAGGAAACACAATCTGCAGATGCAAATGAGCTAATTTGCACCTGGTTACAATGTGCATTGTCAACTGTTCCAAGTTCCAAGGAGTGACTTCTTGCAAGTTTGCTAGTCCATTTAGAGTGATATTAATTATGAAAATTCTAGAATTGTGACTATGGAAAAGGAGCTATTTGTAAGTTTTTGCTATCACCATATAGCTAACATTAGCATTAACAGCTGTTTACTTACCAGTCTAGAAGAAACATTGCAAGTTCAGCATCAAACTTCACCCCTTTACTCACCAAGAGCTGTCTCAAGAGGGTGAAAGCAACCTTCTTGTTTAGCTTCTATCTCTATTTCTTCTTCTCTACTACTGAGGTTAGCATGCTAACCAGCTAGCCCGGCCTGGTTGGCCTGTCTTGTCACTTTCCGATACAAAGTCACTTTAGTGTCCAGTTTGCCCTGAAGAAATAGGGCTGGACAGAGGGTGTATTATAACTTCTTGTTCTGTAAATGCAACAATGGCCGAAGCTCTTGCCACGACTGGCAAGTAAACAGTTGTTAATGATAGCGTTGGCTGTGTAGCCTTAGCAAAACTTACAAATAGGGCCTTTAACTATGGAAACATTAGAAAAAGAAAAGGGGAAAACTGCAGTCAAGCTTCATGTACTCTATCTAAGTGCTAGCATGCCATCTAAAAAAAAAAATGTGTAGAGATGTGTTTTTCAGCTTTGACTGAGGACATTGAGTTCTAAATATTTCCATGTTTCAAGAGTGAAAACCAGCAGACACTGGGTAGAAGGAATGTTATGTCGGGGAGAAATGAGTCATTCAGGAAAATGGCGCGTGCCATCTGAGTTTTATTTTCCCTCTCAGATATGATGTGGTGCCTCTTTGTGCTCCTACAGAGCCAGGACTCCTCCCTCCATACGTTTTACTGCAGGCTCTTGAAAACCTCTGTCAGTTTGTTTTCGCTTAAGGTTTTTGCTTCCAGCTGCATCTTCCGAGGACACATTGAGTTTCTGCACAGTGCAGTACTGGCCTTAATGCAGCTGACAGAATTCCTGGAATGTTAACATTGCCATGCTCTTGTAAATACACATAAAGAAAAAAGAAAAAACTAGAATGTTTGTTATTAGCAGTTCATCTAGACTAAAGGAAAGCCTGAAAAATATCAAAAATTCTTATAAGCAGAATTAGATTTTTCCTTCATGTGATTTCTGAGAGGCTTTCTTTTCTTTATAGTATGTCACTTGTCCTTGCTCGAATACGTAAAGAAGCATAAGTTACTTAGCAAGGCATTCTCCGACAGCTAGGAAGGATCCAGATTTTTTGAAACAACATCAAAATAAAAGCCAAGATATCCTGACTTTTAGCCACTCATATGGGCAAGATCCAACATCCCATGATGCAACCAGTATCATCTTTCTGTTAGACCACGCCTACATTGTAAACACCCATATCTTTTAAAACATCATGCTCACTGTTTGGAAAATGAAGCATCAGCTGATGTAGAGTCTGACCTTTGTTCCTCTCTTCAGGCTCGGGACTGATCATGACACAGCAGGAGCAGCAGGAGTTCACGGAGAGCCTGGAAGTGGCCCTCTCCTGGATGCGGGCCATCCAGGAGAGGCTGAAGGCCAATGACAACACCCAAGGGCCCCGTGATGCCCTGGAGGCCCGACTCAGGGAGACAGAGGTGAGATACTTCACCCTCTGTTTGACCCTTCACCTCTGACCCCCTGCTACTACTTTAGTCCTCAGTCATTAGAGTCCAGACAGCTGCAGGTTTTGGTCTTTGAGCAGAGTTCAGTATCTGCAGATCCTTTTTTAATGACAGTCTAGTAGATACACCGACAAAGAAATCACACAGTGACACATGAAAAATCTAACTGACAAACATTATGTCCTCTGTCATAAGACAGTGAAAAAAAACACCTCAATACTAATACAGTTCATTTAGAAACCAAGTATCTGAAGATCTGTAAAGACTATTTTGAATGATTAGAAAAATATTTTTTCTAATTAAAAATCAATTTTAAACGAATAAATTAATTTAAAGTATTACAGTTGGATATACTTGGATATAGAGCGTACATTTTTCCTTTAGGATTGAGTTGTAACAGTGGAGGAGAAACATGTTCGAAAAAGTTTTTTTTTTTTTTTTTTTTTTTTCCATGCCTGCATGAATTTTTTTTTGTGCTTGTAAAGGACTCTGTGCTGGGAGGTTTGTGTGTATCTGCTGCATCAGCAGGGCTCATGAGGCCTTTATAGATACAGTACATTTGTGCACAGTAATAAGCCGGGGAAATGTCTCTCTGGCTCACATATGAAGTTTTTAGGAAAATACTCTTTTATTGAAGATAATAAAAGTGTAATTTTAACAATTACGGACATTTACTGAACAATAAATATATTAACTAGCTTTCATTCATTCCTACATTTATTCATTCTTAATTGTCCTTTTTTTCCAGCATTAACCTGCATCACCACTGTGTTGTATTATCAACCACTAAAGTGTTAACTTACTTAAATGTAATGACATTTCCCTGGATAAAATAACATGCATTTACAATGTTTCTTCAAGGAAACCCATTCCAATAATAATGTTAATATCTATGTTAGGGAATCTGTCAGTTGAGATTGTTGTTGAGACAACGTTCGCACATAAAGGTAATAGTAATAATAATAGTAATATAAGGCCCGCCTTCAGGAAGATGACAATAATCAGTGCATGTTGAATACCTGCTACCTTAGTATCAAGATCAATCATCCAGATGTTGTTTATTTCCTTTCCAAACCCTTTGAGCACAACTCCAAACCTATATCTGGCCAAGACCACACACTCCTTATCACCTCGCTAATACCATTCCTACAGTGAAGCCTCCAACAGGTGGGCTGGAGGTAATAATAGTGATGATAATAATAAGTAGTAGGAGTATAATATAAATGCATGGGGAGAGTGAGAGAGCAAGAACAGCCTAGAATCAAATAATCATCAACTGAGAGACAAGTTGATGGTTTAGATGAAGAAACTGTTATTAAAGTTATCTTGGAGAGATCTGCAGGAGAGAGGATGTTCCGACCTGTCCCTCTTCCACTGGACAGGTGAACGCCCTACACCCTGCTTGTGAGCACACACCTGACAAACCCGATCAGCCACTGTGATGTTGCCAGGCTGGCCCCGTTGACCTCCAGGATCTCGGCTAGCATATGAAGGATCCAGGCACGGCGCCATCCATACCGGTGCTCTGTACATGCTGCCTTGCATCCAGAAAGGGTGTGTTTCAAGCTCGGGTTTTGTGAGTCACAGCAGTTGGCAGGCATCCACTTTTTGAAGGACTTCTGTTCTGGCAGTTGATGCTGCAGGTTCTGCTTCCAGCTCAATTTACTCTAGTATTGTCTTCTGTTTTGCTTCCTCAAGTTGCAGGATGTGTTTGTTTTTCAATGAAGCAGCTCGGGACAGCAGAGCTGCCTTTTCAGTCTTTGATGTCTTAAATTCTGAGGAGATTGAAGAAGAGGTGGAAGCCTTTGATCCTGTTCTTGAACGCTTTGATTTGTGTGACACATGAAGTGCTGTCCAGTGGTCTAACTCTTAAACTGTGCAAGGCGTTCTCTCTTTCATGTTTCAGCCTCATTCATAAAATAATTTTGGTTGGTTACTCTGGGTTCATACGAGTCAGTATGATCATTTTCTTTTTCCTCCTTTTTTAAAGAGGATTTTACATTGGCTGTCCTGACCCCAGGAATGCATTTAACGACGGTCGCTAACTTTGTGTTTCTCAAGATCGAGCTGCCGGTAACCAGAGTTGGTTTCTAAGGGAGTGTGTCACTGAGTGGGGACAACCTTTTCAAACTGGTTGGTGGTGAACAGTGCGATTCAGCTGAGGGCTGTGCTTCCTCCGGACGTCACCGCTGGGTGACAGTAGGAGCTATACGCTGGCTCAGCCAAATACAGAGATACTGGAGTGTCTTCAGGACTAAGTCTCTCACTTTCCTTGAGTGTCCCAGCTAAAGCCTAGAATTAAACCCCACAGACCAGCTGTGCAGAGACCTGAAGATGACAGTTCACAGACACTATACATCCACTCTGATGGAGCAGTAGGGAATCTGCCAGGAAGAATGGGATAAACTAAATAAGCTAAATAAGTATGTGTAAATCCCGAGACTTACCCAGGAAGATGTGAAACTGTAATCGCTGCCCAAGCGGTTTCTACAAACTAAAAAACAATGTTTTTACTTTGTCATTATGGGTTATTGAATGTAGATGCAAAAAACAAAAAAAATTAATCTACAACAAAGTATGAATAGAATTATGGGGTTTGAATACTTTCAGTATATCCCCACCATCTTCTTTTCAGTCACTGATTTTCAAATCTTTGTTTCTTTGTTTTTATTGTTACCTTGGCTTACCTTTCCTGCAAATCTGCAAGTCCTCAAAAGTCTTAAATATAATGTTTCAAGTGGGACTTTTTTCCATCAGATAATAACACTTACTGTAAATGATCTCTCTCATTGGAGAAATAAACAGGGGAGGATTAGGTGTCAGGTACAGTTTTATGGACGAACATGGTAAATGATGCTCTGCTCCCTGTGCCCCTCTGAACGTGCAGAAAATCCATCAGTCGGAGCACGAAGGTCGTGTGAAGATGGACATGGTGCTGGTGGCAGCCGAGAACCTCCTGCAGAGCGGAGACGAGGAGCTGAGGAACCACACCCACGCTAAGCTGAAAGATCTGAAGAGCCTGTGGGAGGAGACCTGCACCTACATCATCCACTGTCACAGGTCAGTCCAGATTCACGCAGACCACTTCAGCTGGACTGTGGTGATCTGAAGGTGTTTTGACACCTGACGGCAGCTTTGGTCGGATCCACCGCTCCATGTATGTTGTCAGGTGACTGTTCCACACCGGAACGATCAAAGAAAAGGCACACACAGCATCAACAATGTCAAATTCATTTAAAAGCTGTTTGTTTCAGTGACATTTTATACATGTTATACAGAAAACAATTTGCTAAACTGAAAATATTGATTTGTTTTTTTTGATGATTGATTCACTTGTTATCATGCTTTTAAATTTCAATGTTACCCTGAGGCTGCAGATGAGAAACGTTTTTGGATACAAAAAGTCTGCTTGTTTTTGAACCAAAATTCCAAAAGCCAAAGATATTCAGTTTACCGTGATTTAAAACTTAACATTAGAGAAGCTGCAACCACATAATGCTCTCCATTCTTTATTTAATAAACATCCTAAACAAATGAATTATCAGATTGTTGCTGGATTCATTGATTAATTGACTAATTCCTTCAGTGTCACAGTTTTAGAAGGACAGCAGCACTGGAATAATTACAGACTGCAGTTAATTAGAATAATTAACTGGATTCCAAATGTTTAAATTAAAAAGCTCTTGACTCAAGGTCGGCTTCATAGTTTTTTATGAATAGCTTTTCATTTCCATGGCGTCAGAGGATGCAGTTGTACGTTATGAATAAAGTGTCATGCTCTGTTTATAACTAAACTATAAATAAATTAGATTTACGTGTAAACGATGCTGTAGTACTATAGAACCATGTACAGTGAGATATTGGAGATCGACAGCAAGTCATGAGCAATAATACCTGAAATAATTAACTGCACTGATGAATTTACCTCAGAACGCAGAGGCACGGTCTATGTGAACATGCAAGGCAGGTAACTGCTTGGGGCCCCCGAGGGCTGACAAACTCTACAGCAATGTCTCAAAATGCGGCCCCCTTAAGCAACCGATGGGTGATTTGCAATGACATCTCAGTGGGAAACCTCCCTTAAGGGGCCCCATGTCATTCCCTGAACGATTTGCAATGACATCTCAGGAGCTGTGTTGCCAACTATTTTAGCAACGCCTGTGCATACGTACAAGATTATTTTTTAATCTAAAGATAATCAAATCAAACAAAACTTACTTATATAATTACCTACTTTTTTCAAGCAGCTCCTCAATGTGACAAATAGCTGGTGGTTTGTAATTACATTTAATTCATAGATGCTTCGCGCTGAAGGAGGTTTTAATTACATAGTAAGATTAGCAAGTAGGATCCATTTTTTATGCATGTCAACACTGTTGAAACACACACACAAATTGCTGATACAAAATGTTCCTTGTGTTGTTTCACCTCACGCCCAGTCGTATCGAGTGGGTGTGGCTCCACTGGAGCGAGTACCTGAAGGCCTACGAGGAGTTCGAGCTGTGGCTGATCAGGCAGCAGCGCAGCCTGGACGTTGGGGTGGAGCTGCAGCTGGACGTGAAGGAGAAACTTTGGCAGGTGGACCAGCAGAGGGTGACGGTGAGCGACATCCACGGGCAGGCGGCGCTGCTGGAGAGGCTGCTGGACGAGGCTGCCGCGCTGCACAACAGAACCCAGGACGCCAGCGTGGAGCCTCAGGCCCAGGAGAGGCTGCAGGAGGCCTACAACGACGTCAGGGACAGAGCTGAGGTGAGGCCGAGCTCTGCTGCACTCTTCACTGCTGCATAGAGTTGAACGTATTCAGACTTTATACATGTACACAAAGTGTCAGGTGTCCCACAGGGCGTGAGAGGTGCAACAGGACAACTGGTGCATGAGGAAAACAGAGGCTGCATTCAGCCTGGTGTCAGCTGCTTTCAGCTCTTCATCTGTTCTCTCCTTGCCTCCTCTCTGTGCTCATATACAGTATTTTAACACAGCTGACTCACAATACAGCTGCTCTCATCTACACGCTGTTCTGCAGTAACACTGCTGTGCATACAGCTGTTTGTGTGTGTGTGTGTGTAAAGCTGCTGAAGGTTTGCAGTGATATGGCTGGATTTACCTCACACATCTGTGGCCCTGGTCGTCTGTGCAGTGTGAAGTATGTCCTCTATCCAACCAATCACTGCTTTTATTCTGAAACGTGACTTTTACTGTGGTGTTTGCAGCATGCGAGCACAAACTCAACTAAAATAGTAAGAGGAGAAAAACATTAGAGAGATTCAGCTACATGTTTGAGCCTAAAAAAAAATTATTCACAAAAAAATCATTAAAAATGTAAAATTTTGAGGGAAAAAGACATGATGTTTAGAATATTACATCAACCAATAAACCAGATAAAAGGACAGTCAGTGTCAGCCTGAGCTGCTTCTGGCAGCAGCTGTTTGTCTGTCTAACAACAGAATAGATTCAGTTTCGTATCAATCTTTCTAGTGTCCTGATGATGATGATGATGATAATGATGATGATGATGATGATGATGATGATGATGATGATGATGATGATGATGATGATGATGATGATGAGCCAAAAGAGTTTCTCCTTATTTGTGAAACCTCCGCTAAAGTAGAACTTCCCAGGATGCTCCTCGCTCCTCATTTTAAAGCTTCTGAAATTTCCCTCTAAAACAACCTGCAACCTAAAACTACAACTTTATTCTCATTATGAGTTTTTTTTTCTTGTAAAATTATGATTTTTATTCTCAAAATCCTAATATTCTGTGATTTGGGGCCCCTGAGAGGTCTGAAGTAAACTTGGGTGATATCCAGAATTTAATATCTCAGTCAAGCACAGATATTGTGATACATATAATCTATACAAAATGAGCTGTAGATTGTGCACATGCATGTCAGTGATTCTGCTTCTGCTAAAACGAAGGCTGCACAGCAGAAGATTCTGGTTCACGTAAACTGCTCACAGGTCAACCAGGAGAGAGAGAGAGAGAGAGAGAGAGAGAGAGAGAGAGAGAGTGTGTAAAACACTTTTGAAGGCAAAAAGCACAGGAGGAGAGAAGTCAAAGGAAATGAAAAGAACTAAACAAATATTCAAAGACAGAAAATGGAGGTGATCCATGAAATGACAACACGTTCATCCTCCTGACTAAAACTACAGAGAATCCCTTTTGTTTGAATGAGGAACAGCGTCTTTGTAACAGGAAATGCCGGCCTTGAGAAACACTTGCAGTCGCAATAGCAGCTTTGTTCTGTCATTCTTCCCAACCACCACAACCACATGCGCACGCACACATATACTGTATATATACACTCCTGCACACACATATTGTTGGCTCAGTTGAAGAGTGTTACGTGAGGGATCAAATGGAACAAAAACTGTGGCTGTGAGTCCAAATGGCTGAAATGAGGTGATGGTGTGTGTATAAGTGTGTGTGAACTAGATACTGTTGGATGAGTACATGTCGCTGCACAATGAGGCTGCTCTTCCTCTTTGCTCTCAGACAGGTCTTTCAAACGTCAGTCAGATTTAACCGCACACCCACGTCAGTCTTTACCTCCATCATGATTTCACATGAACAAACCGATCTGCTGCCAAAGCTGCGCTTCTGATTCCAAATGGGAGAGTTGTGATTTAAATAATGCTGTGTTTTAAGGTCTAATGTTCCCTGGAAGCACCTCCTACCTGTGAACTGTCTCTGTGTTCTTGTTGTCTAAAAATTTTTCAACTCGTGGTTGAAGTCACAGACAGAGGAGAGTCTCACTGGAGAATTCAGATCCCACGTTCACGTTGATATACCCACGAATGTGGCGTCTGTGATCTGTGATGTGCTGCTAAAAATTACCACGAGCTGTGTCTCCTGCCGTGCTAGGAGCGTCTGTCGCTCCTTCAGAAGATCGCTGAGGAGCACCAGACGTACCAAGGCTGTGTTCAGAGGTTCCAGTCCTGGCTGCTGTCAAAGACCAAGGAGCTAACTGATCTGATGGAGAGGGAGGAAACGGCTGAGAACAAACTCAGAGCCTTACAAGTGAGACTCACTCACACTGTTGTCGCCACATTCACAGTCTCAAAGCCTGTCTGTTATTTTCAGCAGTGGAGGAGGTGGTCTGAATGAATATTTTCAGCTGTGTAACATGGACTTTTTTTTACTTTAAAAGCACCAAATAAAATGAAAGGTAAATATAAATATAATAAACATCTTCAGTGGTAAATGGTGCCACTGCAGCAAAGCATCATAAAAGAATTATATTACACTGCATTATAACAAATATAAGATTATAATACAGATTATGCTGCAGTGATATATGTCTTTATTCAGGCAGAATTATAGACTTAAAGCTCCATATTTTCCTCTTCTTCTGTGTTTTATTTGAAGTGTTGATCCAGAAGAAGATATATTTGTGGTTTTAAGAACCAAAAACCATCTCAATGTAGTTTTACATCTCCTCTCTCAGGCTTCTCTCTGGAGCTCTAGTAACAACTGCTCGGTGAGCCAATCGGACAAGAGGAGGCTCTGAGCCTCTCTTCTGATTGGCTGACTGTTCTGAGTGATCCAATAGAAATATAGCAGATAACAGGTAAACATTCAGAGAAACCAAATCCTGCAAGTTTTGATGGTGGGTCCAGGTGGGCGGGGCTTGGGGCATGGCTGAGAGTAGTAACAGCTTTGTTGTGACATCACTAAGTTCCAGAAGTCCTGACAGCTGGTTTTAAGGCTCAGTTTCTGAATACAGGCTGTGTGCATTTCTCTGTGGACTGAGGCTTTGATACTTTCACAGTATTAATATAGAAACTAGACCTGATCTATAATCAAACACATGGACATCTACATTTAGACTATATGGAGATTTAAATAAATTGAACACTTAAAATAAAAAAAAATAGATTAAATACTGCATTTAAAACTAATAAATAAATATTGGGATAAAAATTATGTTCCTAAATGTTCCATGTTGCTTAATTATTGACTATGGCCTAACATTTCCATACTCTTTCCATACTTTGGTCTGCATAGTGTTCTTTATTTGTTTCAGTAGTCACACATTTAATAAAAAACATTTTTCCCAGCTGTATCTTGGTGACACGCTCTAATGTTTCTACTTCCTGTGCCAGGCTCTGGACGACAGCGTGGCCGGCGAGGAGAAGACCCTTCAGCACATTGAGGGTGTGGCGGAGGCGGTGAGGGGCAGCACCTCTCCTGGGGGGGCCGACGTGGTGGTGGAAGAGGCAGAAGAGCTGAGGCTGGGCTGGCAGAGGCTGAGGCAGGGCCTGTGCGAGGCCGAGGAGGGTCTGCGCTCCAGCCTGGACTCCCACAGTCAGTACATGACCCGGTGCCAGCGGCTAGGAGATAACATCGGGCGCCTCAGGGTGCTGCTGCAGGGGCTCGACCAGGAGCTGGTGGAGGGCCGCGAGGCCGGGGACTGCACCGACCGCACCGAGGAGCAGATGGTGGGCCAGTGGAGGAAATACACGGTGGGTTCTTCTCAACACCTTATTATGAAGGTTAAAGGAAATGATAACAAGATGCAGGAAAGTCCTGGTTGGCTACTCAAGTGAGATAGCAGCACAGTCTACATCCTCCAAAATGCTCCTCTTTAACATGTATGTTATAAACTTCATGAAGGAGGATTTACCGCAGAACCCTTGTGTTTGACGACTTTCTCTGAAGTGTTTGTCCTGCACAAACTCTGATTTTAAATTGGATATATGGTACATGTTCCAACTATGAGACCACCGGCACCCCTCAGTAATGATTTATGGCACAAATGGATTTCTTTTTTTGTCTTTAAAGTTCCTCTCCAGACATATTTTTAAACTCTGCTATGAGTCATATCTTTTTTAACATGGCTTTCTCACGTCAAAAACTGGATCTGAAGCTCATCTCCTCTTACTTCCTGATTAAGAACTCTGGATCCGGCCTTGTGCCCCGCCCACCACCTGCTGGCTCCAGGTGGACAGGTGAAAGAGCAGAGAGTATCAAGATGGTTAGAGGAGGAAACATCAGAGAGACTCAGCCACATGTTTGAGCCTCAGTCAGACCCAGACTCAGATGAGACCAGAACGAGAGACTAGCAGACGGATCAGAGCGGTTAGCATAGTTAGCATCTTTTATTTGTTTATGTTGTTTGTTAGCTTGTAACTGGCTGTGGGTGACATAGTGTTAGTGGTTGAAGCTAATGCTATCTCTGACTCTCTGTACTGACAAGGTTTCAGGTTTATTTAGCTCCGCCCCCCATCCCCACAAGTTGACAGGATTGGTTCCTTAGCTTTGTGACGTATCAAACCCTGGCTGTCTGAATCTGTGTTTATGAGGCTGTCATTGTTTCACTGCAGTTCAAGGTGGAAACACTCAGTCATGGTGTTGATGATTATTTCACTCATCATATGTTTTGTGTTACATAAAAACATCATATGGAAGTCAACAAGGTTAAACACTGGATTTTCATCAGAGCTCCAAACCATAAGAGACATTAACTCAGGGCACTTTTCATATACAGCAGGTCTATTAATGGAATATGAATGAGTACAGATGGAGAGGAGGAGAGAGGAGCTTGGTGCATCATGGGAGTTCCCCCAGCAGTCTGGGTCTATAGCAGAATCACTAAGGGATGGTTAAGGACTGACCTGAACCAGCTCTAACCATAAGCTTTATCAAAGAGCACAGCTTGAAGCCTGATCTTAACTGTAGAGAGGGAGTCTGCCTCCTGGACCCAGACTGGGAGCTGGTTCCACAGGAGAGGAGCCTGATAGCTGAAGGCTCTACCTCCCATTCTGGTCTTAGAAACTCTAAGAAACCACAAGTAGACCTGTACTTAGAGAGCAGAGCGTTCTGTTAGGATAACAGGGAACTATGAGCTCTTTAACATACGATGGTGTCTGACTAATAATAGCTCTGTAGGTGAGGAGGAGGATTTAAAATCTATTCTGGATTTTACAGGGAGCCGATAAAGCTAACACAGGAGAGATGTGATCTCTTCTCTAGTTCCTGTCAGTACTGAAGCTGCAGTATTTTGAATCAGCTTTTCTGTGGGTTATTGATAATAATCCTGATAATAAAGAGTTACAATAGACCAGTCTAGAAGTAACAAATGCATGGACTAGTTTTTCAGCATCCTTTTGTGAGGAGGCTGATTTTTGTAGCGTTGCATAGGTGAAACAAGGACAGTCTTTGAAGTTTGTTTTATGTGGGAGTGAAAGGACATATTTTAGCAGCTTTAGCTAATTTCCATTTAAAGTAGTTGCTCACATTATTTTATTGATGTTTTTTATTTTATTTTTATTTTATTATTATATATTTTATCGCCTGGTCTTATTTATTTAGAAAACTAAGCTAACGTTTTCAGGTGAGAACTTTATGAACTTTTCCTCTATAAAGTTTAGGATTATAAATCTGGTCACACACTTGGTGCCAGATTCATGACCTGAGAGTTTTTGATACTCGGTGCTTTGGACTCATTTTGGTTGGCAGCAAAAGAGGCTTGAGGGTGAATGTTCTGTCATAGGTTTGGTAACTGTTCACTCCTGCATTGCTAATTTAACTCCACTGCTTTCCAGCATACCAACATACTTTGCATTCCATCTCTCCTCCACGATCTCACCATTATCCATTGTCCTCTGTGGCTGCCTGTCTTCATTTTCTATTTCTTTTCCTCTCTCATAACATCTCATATCGTCATTCTTTCTCCAGTCCCTCTAGCAGGGGAAATAACCTCTGTGCCCTGACATGATGAATCTTGACTCCATCATAGTATATTTCACACGCTGGAAACTTGAGTCCTGCAGCCCTGTCAGTGAATCTGCTTCATGACTTAAGTGGATCCACTCAGTACCTCAGTGAGGTGTGCAGTCATTATTATTTCTGCCTGGGTGCCTCACGCTGCGACATGCACTGGTTTCATCCACTTCTATGTCTGGCAGGTCCCTGCTGGCTTTGGATTGATAAGCAGTCCTTTCACATCGTGTAGCAGAATAATGGGAATAAACGTGACATGCTTTACCTCTGTAGAATTTAGTCTTTATGTGTTTCATACACACATTTGCAGCACGTGACAGATAAAAGTCGGAATCAGCAGAGACTCAGTACCTGTGGACCTGTGGAGCTGCCTCTGCTGGGTGTGACTGGAATGCAGAGCGATGTGACGGACTCATCTGTCTATCATCTGCTGCAAATCTCGACAGGCTGTCACCTCGCCGTGACACAATCTGTTTTCACTTTTAGTTTCATATGAGAAATAGGGTGTAAACAACTCAACTTTATCTGCATTGCAAATATGCCATCGTAGCTGAAATATGTCGCTACCCAGAATACACTTTAAAAATTACAATACACAATTATTATAGAACATGCTCCGCTAATGGTCCTCACTGTAAAGAAACTGTATGCTCTGATTAGATAAGTGCATTTAATAATTCATGAGAGCACTTTTCGTTGGGTGGAAAGAATCCATCCAAAGCTTTTTGGCTTCAAGAAGAACAGATTTTCACTTCTCTGTGTCAAGTGCGTATATGCTTCCATTAGTTTGCCATATATCAGAGTACTTCAGTAATCTTAGAGGTCCTGCAGAAAGTTTCCACTTTGTAATTTGTGCATTAAAGGAGTTATAGTTACAAAGATATGAAGGCCTGCTGAGGACTGAAAGGCTAATGTGATGAACTCATTCTAGTTTCTTGAATGTGAGAACATTGAGTTCCTGCATAGGAAATACTGAGAGTGTCCGTCTATAACCTGCTTCATGTGAAAAATGGAAACAACATGAACAGCAACTGCAGTATGTTGTCATGTTGTAAATCGGCCCTCTTTTTTAAAGATAATATAATAATAACTTTATAATAACTTTATTTATATGGGACCTTTGGATAAACTAATCAAAAGCAATGATCAAAAGCAGGACAATATACCTCAATATAAATAAGGACAGTTATTGGGAGCAGATGCCGTATAAAACACACACACACACACACACACACACACACACACACACACACACACACACACACACACACACACACACACACACAAATTAGTTTTAAGAAAGTACTGAGTCTGCCTTATCTCACAGGCAGGTCAGTCCAAGCACTATATATTTCATTTTTTGCTCTCAATTATACATATCTTTAAGCCTTAATAAAATGTAAACAGGTGAGTTATATAAACAGTTGTCATGAAGGAGGAAATTAGAAAAAAAAGAAATTACAAAAAACTGTTTTTTGTACCAGGCTGTGAACATGTTTATTTCTGCTGTAAAGTTGGACATTTTAACATGGGAGTCTATGTGGACTGACTCACTGTTGGAGCCAGACTCTAGTGGTCATTGGAGGAACTGCAGGTTTTAGTACTTGTGCGTTGGCTTCATGTTTGAGCTTCGGAGGTTGATGCTTGATATGGACTCAGCCTTAGCGCATGGTACCTGCTCTTTTAAAGGAAGTTTGGTCACTAGTTCATGTGGTAGTGAGTCATTAAACTCTACAGTGAAATGGATTTTTGACACGACTGATTCAAATGTTCTAACATCACAAACATTCTGTGTTTCACATAGAAAGAAAAGAACATTCAGACACAACAACACTTGAACAGATGTGTGTCAGTATTTTGATCTGATGTATTTCACATTAGTGCAGCTCTGGTTTTCAGTGGACTCTTTGCACAGATGTGTCAGTGCACGTGATCACAGCTGCAGCTAATTCAAGTAATTACAGCTACTTTTCATTTAGTCATGTCAATTATTAACAACTCACAAGACTACTAATGATAACAATGTCAGTGCTTCATGGTGACACACCTAAAGTGAATAGATTATTGTCTGCATTAGTCTCATTAGTAATGACATCAGCCTACGTACATGTGCCAGATGCACGGTCCACACTGGCTGATTGCCACGTCATCATTAATGTTATGTTATTAGGTTGTGTTGTTCCTGCTATGACTCATCATGATGTCTACTGCCACAGAGGTCTGTTGTTTCTTGAAGCTGAAGGGAAAGTGGAGAATAATAGGGGACAGTGGTGCCATCTTCAGATGAATTCTTTTTTCCTCAATTATGAAAATGTTCGAGTGTTCCCAAGTAACATGGATCATTATACACTTTACACATACTTTTTGTCTTTGCACTACATAGATTTAATTTTATATTTATATTTTTAATGTCAATACTCAATATTTCATATTATTACTGTGGTTGGATTAAGGAAGCTCAACATGAAAATATAAGTCTGACTCTGCTTGTGTGTTGCAGGGTGTGAGGAATACTCTGGCAGGGGAGGAGTCCCAGGTGGAACTCCTCAAGACTCAGCTTAAGGATCTCTTCAGGTTCTCAGTGGACTCACGACACCTTTCTGATGACGTCCTGGCTGTGGTCAAAGAGCATCAAAGGTATGTGACAGGAAGTGGACCACTGTTTAAAAACCCTGACAGGCAGAACCTTGTGGGTCACATGAAAACCACATAATATGTCCTGTTAAACTTATCTGCAGTGAAATGATTGGATTCGCCTCAGGACAGTTTCAATTTATTTTGTTCAGTCCTCATTTACTGAGAGTGGTCTTCTCTTTACCGACCTTTAATTACTTTGTCTAACTTTAGAATAAATGTAAATGTGAAAGTGTAACTTACCACACTGGCTCTGTCAATAGATGCAACAATAGGGGAGGGCAATCTGGCCAAAAGCTCAATCAAGGCCCAATTCACAAATCTCTGCATCCTGTTTTCCGCTCTGATTTTATTGTGAAAGTCCTGACTAGAAGTTGTGATTGGTGTCTTTCTGACGCTTTGACGCTTCTTTCACACATTTTTCCGACATTTTGTTTTTCACCACTACTCTTCGCCTACAATGTCTTTAAAAGTCCAAATTATAAATTCATTAAATTTCATACACCCCATGATTTTGCAGGTATGTCAGATGAATCAAAGAAGAGGAAATTAAAGGTTGTGTGGAGTTTTTGACAACTACAGATTTTGATCAGGATGTCATCATATTGTTTGGATGTTCTACCAGCACATATACAAGGAGGAACATGTACACCATGGTCATGGGGTTAATTGGATGCACATTTTTTAGAGACTGAAGCAGCCCCAGGCAGCTTAGAACTGCTCAGCACTTCTTAAAGTCCTGTTCCTCCTGTTCCTCCTCTCTATGCTCTGTGCAGTTTTTCTTTTCTGGAGTACTAAGTACCGATGCAAGGTTTGGTTGTGCTACTGTGATTTAATACAAATGAATTAAGAGATATGCACTGTGTGAAATTACTATCAATATCATTTTTTAACGCAAGACCTACGTGAAGACCTTTATCCTGTGAGGTGATTCTGTGTTTTACTGCTTCATATTCACATGTTCCCAAACAAAATTACCGTCAGTCAAAATCATAGACTGTAAATAGAGATGGACGTAGCCTCTGTGACAACACCCACAGGTTTCCGAAGAGCGGTTTCAAAGCTCAGAATGGGCTGGTCCGTCGTCGCCATCTTGGCAGTGTCTGACTCCACCCCTAACTCCAAGCTAGTACAAAAATGGACAAAGAGGAGGGGCGTTTGTGGAGCTGAGAACATGCTCACCCACCTGTCACTCAAAGAGGCCACGCCTTCAATTATACACAACTTTAAGCCTTAATAAAATGTATATTTATATAAAAATTCAACCCCGTACAGTTGTCATGAAGGAGGAAATTAGCTATATAGCATCCTTCAGCATCCTTCAGCATCCTTCAGCATCCTTCGTGAAAGCAAAAATGTTTAGCAAATATTTGATGAGGTTGGGAATGTACTCAACTTAAAACACCATTCCCAAGATTCTCCCTGATAATAATAATCCGAAATGAATCAGGTCACTATTACATGTGTTTATCTTTGTCTTTTAACAATATCAGCTACTTAAACTGAATAAATATTCCACATGTCTGAATTCTACTTCCCTGCAGCAGGTCATGAAGCTTTTAGTGCTACTTTGAGAGATTTGTGAGGCTTAATGGAATGATCCAGACATGAGTTAGTTTATTTTAGCCACATGTTCCCTTAAGCTGGGAGTAATGATGATTTTAAGTGGGACGCTGGTTAAAAAGCCTAAAATAAAGTCGTGTGAAGACAGGTGGGACTGCTTCCTGTTTTGCTCTGTTAGGTAAACAAAACCATTAGGCATCAGGTTGTTTATATTGACGCCCTAATTATGTTCCCTAACCCCCGTTTGCCCTTCGTACTAATAAATGGCAGTAACACTTTGTTAAATGGGTCCTAATAGTTTCCTAATCATTTATTGAGTTACCTGGAAAGAACAATATAACATGGTGGTGACTGTAGAGGAAAATAAAAACGGTCAGAGATTCAGAGGTGTTGTTTCAGTGAGTCCGTTAGTGCTAAGTTAACATCATGGAGTTCCACAGACCTCTGCTCCAAGCCTTATACATCAGTGGATATAGGTTTTATTTGTCTGACCTCATACAGCATGAAAACCTTTGCATTTTTATCTGGACCTTGGATTCCAATCTCTGCAGCTCTGTGAGTAAAGTCTAGAGGGTGGACATGGAAGACCAGAAATAAGACACGGGGGTGCTGGCTGGTTCCTGCTCAGGGCTGTGGAAGCTGACCAATCAGAGCAGACTGGGCTTTTTGGGAGGGGGGTCTTAAAGAGACAGGAGCTAAACTAGACAGTTTCAGACAGATGGTGAAAACCATAGATGTAGATATGAAGATACCTCATTGGCTGCTACTGTGTGTTGCTGCTTCTGTGTGTCAAGATTAGTGGAGCGGTCAAGTTCCGCCGGAAAGCAGTTATAGAGTTTCCCAATTCAGGGCAGCATCCTTTTTGAGGACACGGTCTATGAAGGTGTGGCCCCTCGTAGACCGTGAAGGCTGAATTGAAATGAGAGGGTCTGGCCTATGGATGATTTCAGCTTTGCATCACCAGCTGTGCCCACCCTTACCATTTCATCACAAAGCACAACTCCTGTTGCCTAGCAACCTTGACAACACGTAACTTTTTTTTAAAAAAATGGTTTTAAGGTTTTACGGCCCTTGGTTTTAACAGTTGAACCGTTAGCTGTTGAACTGAGCTGAAACCCAATGCTTATTTAAAAGTATCATTCTCAAGCACTCTGTCAGTGTTGTTTGCTGCCATGTTATTTTCATTCAAAACTTCACAGGTGGATCAGGAAATGAAGGAGACATTTGAAGGAGCCTTCGTAATGAAACAGTGTAGTCGTGCCTCTGTGACACAGTCGGTCTTCAAATGCAGCCTCTGAATCCATCAGGCATCACTGCTTCAAAACCAGTGATGATGTTATAAAAATCATCCAAACTGAGATTTAATATGAGCACAGAGAAACAAACTCACACATACATCACTCTGCTCTGTGAAACTCAGACATCACAGTCAAGGAACAATGAGAAAACACATTTCTGACTGGAGGGACTTTAACTGCATCTCTATAACAAACTGCAGTCACACTCTGACAGTCACAGATGTCTCTGGCAAGTGCTCTTGTTAAGTGAAATGGGTTAGAAAGGTTTTATAAATATCCATGTCGCTTTACTTTATCTTTAAAGGTACCCAGTGAAATTTTTCTTCTAAACATTACATTCACTGTTTCTCACCAGAACACATGTATGTTCTCATCTCTTTCACATACACAAGCCCGAACTGTTTACATCCATTTTTACATAAACTGGAAGTCTTCATTAGGTTTCTGGTTTCTTCACGTGTCACTGCCACCAGCAGTTAATCTGTGGAATAATATGAAACATTATTGAGCAGGAACGTGAATCTTGTTGACCACATTAGTGTTTTGACAGGAGTGTTAGTACTATTGCAAAGGCAGGCAGAGAATGAATGAACTATGACAAAGTACAACCCATGTGGCAAACATACATTCCTTCAAATGTTATACACTGTTCTTTTTTTTTTTTGATGAACTTGAATTTTTTTTTATGCGCAATACTCTGTGTCATGTGACTCATTAGGGACTTGTAAGGTGAAGAACTGTCATTAAGAACTGTCTGATGAATTATTTCAGAGCTGATAAAGTCTCTGACTCTTCAAACCTTGTAACTCTCATGAGCTCCTCTAAGCAACAGAGTGGGGATCCAAAATGAAGCTAACTGATGCTACAAAGCAGAGGAGGCAAAAGAAAACGATATCAAAGTGCAAAACCCCCATGTGACATGAAGTTAACCTCTTTGGTCGGCGTTCAAGAAGAAAAACCATTGCTCAATGAAACTGCACAAAACTGCAAGATTAAACATGAAAAGAAGCCCGATGAATGTTGGCAGCTCATTCTTTGGTCAGATGTAACCAAATTAAATGTGTCTGGATCAGATCAAGTCCAGCATGTTTGGTGTGGACCTGGCCAGGACCACCACAGTGACTGCACATTGCCAACAGTGAAACATGGAGGTGGAGTTGGAGCTGATACGTGGCTGGATGAGAGCAAAAGGTGTAGGATAGATGACATATGTAGTTGGCACCGTGAATGTTCAAATACTGATTAGAAAAATGAGCAAACTCTCCAACATGACAATGATCCCATACACACTGTGAAAATATACCTGAGCTTTTAAAGAAGAACTATGACTTGGCCAGGTTTAGCAGAACAACAAACCCCTCCATCAAAGAGCAGCTGAACAGACTTGTGTTTGAAGAATGGCCAAAAACAAATAAAACTGTATTAAATGGGTCTGGGTATTATCGGATAATCTGTAATTCATTTGTAATTTAAAAACAAAAAAACAAAACAGAAAAAAGATCTTTTATGAAACGTTTCAGACAGCTGAGTCTGACCGTTGTTCACCTGAGGCTTTAGACAACACTGTATAGGAAGGACCATACAGGCTATTTCCATATATAGGCTATTAATTGATGCTACGCAATTAAATAATACATCCCAGACTTTTTTGATAAAAGATATTTCATGTCTAAATTAAAAGATATTTAATTGTGTAGCCTATGTATGCATTTATTTATTTATTCATTAATTCATTCGTTCTTATGTCTATCTTCTAACATTACCCTGGTATAGATTGTGTGCTTAATGTTCCACTTTTATCTTTTCTGGGCTTTTATTTTGACTTTTTTACGCTTCACTTCCTCTTCATGTCTGTCCACCGATCTACTGTCTCTGCCAAATGAGAAATTTTTGGTTTAGAATTAAAAATCAAATAAAATCAGGTGAATTCTGGTTTTGGTTTTAAAACCAAATAATGTCAAAAGGAATTAACATAAACTAGCCATTTTGATTGGCTCTTCATTTTTCGATTCTGACGCTGTTTTTCTGTTTTGATTTTGAAACAAATAACAAGATTTACATTTTTTTGTTTTTAAATAACAAATGAATTGTGGATTATCCGATGATACCCAGACCTAAATGGACAGGATTTGTAAATACTAAACATTTTAGTGATAATAAAAATGGCTGTTATCAGTTCTGTTATTGTTTATATAAGAATGATTAATACTTAACAGCCTTGTAAATCTCTGCTCCAGTTTTCCTTGTTGTAAATCTCTTGTTGTTCGTGTTGCAGTGTGAAATCCAGAGCGACCAGGCTGTGTTCAGAGTCGGAGTCCGGCCTGAGGAACATCCTCCAGGACCCGCTGCTGGTCTACGCCCAGTGGAGCCACATGGTCTCACAGGTGCTGGAGGCTTCTGCCGAGGTGACCGACTTCTCCCACATCGCCATGCTGGTCCAGAACATAGAGGTAAAACACACAACACACACACACACACATGATTGCACACAGTTCATGTGGTGAGAGTTGTTTCTCTGTTGTTGTGTTTGCAAAATGGACCAAGAAGAGTAAACATGGAGATCACATGACCTGACACCGCCACGCCCACAACGCCTGTCCTATTGAAAGGAGCGTCACTGGTGCACTGTTAGATTTGGAGTTCATCAGCAGCAGCTCAATGTTTCTGTAGCAAAAAGTATCAACAGGTCTGATGATGATAATTCAGTTATTATCATTATTTATATTCTTTACAAATAGGAAGGAAGAACAGGAAGTAACAAAAGAAAGTAACTTCCTGCTGCTGAAAAGCTGAAGGTCAGGCAGGTAAAAGATTCATCAGCCAGTGTTGGTGATGTCACTGACTTTCTCATTGACAAGAGAAAATCTTCACCTGCAGACATTCATTTGTGTTACCATGGTTACTTAGCAACCTTGTATAATAATATAAATGGCTTCTTTAATGGTTCACAATAAACAGATTATTCAACAGTAGTGTAGCCACTGAATTCCTGCTACAATCACATATATTCTATATTATTATTATTTACTAATGTGTGAGACATAATACAATTATACAATGACTATATGATGAATAAATATATGATAAATTAATAAACTAATAGTTAGATAATGTAAAAGACAGATTCAAACATGAGTTTGAGAGGTAGCTGTGTGGATCGTGATCGTGATGAAATCCTGTGATCGTTCGGCTTTGCTTTCACTACGTATACTGGACCAAGACCCGGTTTTCAAGTGTTCTGTGTTTCACAAACATAGACTTCGACTGTGGCTTAGATAGAACAAATAGTCCGACTTCAGACAGACTGAGTCTGAATTCGTCTGTTGCACAAAGCAGTTTAGTTCTGGATCATCTTAAACCAGACTGTGGTCCGTTGAATTCTGGGTAATTTATAAGACTTTTTCAAGATAAAAAAAATGGCCGACCGAGGAACCACATTCAACCGAAGAGCTCTGTTTACCCAACAATCTCTGCCGTCTCTCAACTCTTTCCCTTGTCTTTGCTCTCTCCATAACAATGTCAGCAAACCACACATTATGAGACATATTTTCCTGTTTTTGTTGTTGGGTGCTACTGGTCAGCGCAGGTGTCATTGATCGTTACCATGGTAACATTAGTCTTGGGCCTGAGTTAGCCTGAGGTTAAGGGGTTGGTTTGACAAAGATCTTTCAGACTGGTTGGTAGTGTTGGTCCAGTCTTAATTTGGCTCATAGGTGAGAATTAATGCAAGTAAGACCATATCACAAAAATAAAGACTGACTCATTTTGAGCCGGGGAAAGAGTTTTTAGAGACAGATTTTTCTTTGTATTGTTTCACTCTTCACGTAAAATGTCCTTGTAACTGTTGAATTGGAGCTCAGTGGTCGGATTCTGTTCCTCAGTCGGCCATTTTTTTGTATTTAAAATATATAGAATAATAGAAAATTTACCCAGAATTCATTGTACCACCATCCAACTTAAGCTAGTCAAGAACTAAACTGCTTTTTGCAACAGATGAATTCAGACGTCTGTCTGAAGTCTGACTGTTCTTTCTAAGACACAGTCACAGTCTGTCTTTGTTAAACCAGCCCCTGGGGGTGAGGTGTATAATGTTTTTGTCTTGAAATGAGTCAGTCTTTATTTTTGTGAAACTTGCATTGGACTCATCTGTGAGCACAATTAAGACTGGACCAACACGACAGACCAGTCTGAAATATCTTTGTGAAACCGGCCCCAGGTTTCACACCAAGCTAAATGAAGGGGATTAAACCAGTTTGAATCAGTCCGAGCACGTCAGGTTCAGGTGTGGACGCAACTTCAGATAACTTTCAGAAACCTCTACTGCAAATGATAAACCAGCAGTTTCCTCAAGCTGTGATCCTGAACACAAGTCAAACATCTTCCTGCTGTTTCTGAATCACAGTGAACACACAGAGCCAGTGGTTTACACTCAACCTTCTCTCTGATACATAATTCATGAAACTGTTTTCTGCTAAACAGAGAAAACATGTGATAAACAGTGAGATCATGTCTCTGATGACACTGTTACAGATATAATACAACATGTTTACACTCAAAAAGTTGTTTTCATTTTGTCCAACCCGGTCTTAGTGGAAACCTCAATGCACTCTGACTGAGTTGCATCAGAGACACAAATCTAACGAGTACAGTCAGGAGGCTGTGCAGCAGACACCTCTGTTTTCTGTTAAACTATCACATAAAACAAGAATAAACAATGTCATTTAATATGTAGTCTGGATCTGGAGAAATGTCTCTAAGGAAATGGAACAGAAAGAAAACCAGGGGAGGGGCACACGGCAGGTCAGTAAATTAACCTCTCTGAAAACAGAAAGATTTATGACTCTGTAATTTCAAGTCTACAGTAAAGGAAATTTCAAAGTCAAAGCCTGTGTAAGAGTTGCATCACTGTGGCATAACTGTAGTAGAGACATAAAAATTCAGTATGAAGTTCTGTATGAAGATCTGTATGAAGAGATTTGATCTTAAAACTATGTGGGGAACAAACCTAGTAAATATCTGGCACGGCTGCTTAAACACGCACAAACCCACAATACAGCAGGGGTTAGAGATTCAGGAGGGAGAAGGTACTTTGACAGGAAATACATTCATTCTCTCTTTGCATTGTTTTACAAGTCATTATACAAATCTGACAAAAGTTAGCAATCTCTTAAGGTTTCTGGGGAACATTTTAAATGAAGTCTCCTCCCTACCTGGACAGAGCCAGTAGCTACATTTTTAATGAGACCCTCCATTTACCGGAAACAACATCTTCAGCCAACATCTGTTTGATTCTGAAAAAAAAAATCAAGCACCCTGAAGACCCAGCGTCTTCCAGGCCTGAAACGCTCATTAATGTAGATGCAAAGATTTGGGCTGAGGTCTTGAACCACTAATATCAGTACTAATAAAACCTGATCAAACAGGCTTTATCAAAGAAAGGAATTTCATAAGGAGGAGGCTTCTGAACATAATGCAGCTAACCAGTGATAATGATGTTCATGGTTTGATGTCTCTGGATTCATTAAAAGTGTTTGAGAGGGTTGAATGGAAGAATTTAAATAATAATAACAATAAACTTTATTTATAGAGTACTTTTCATACAAGAGATGTAGCTCAAAGTGCTTTACAATAATAAAAAAAAAAATCAGATATATTTACAATATATAAATGTATATATGTATGTATATGTATGTATGTGTGTGTGTGTGTGTGTGTGTGTGTGTGTGTGTGTGTGTGTGTGTGTGTGTTTGTTTGTGTGTGTGGATTGATGTTGAGCCTAGAAACTGTGGTGTACTGACTAAAGGACTTAAAAAAATTTTCACTTCTGTCTCCCATATGGAAAAATCCAGATTCCCCCTCATGCCAGGATTTGGTGTTCAGGCTCTGGCAGGAGGAGGGTCTGGACCAGCTTGGTAGACTATAAGAAGGAAGAACAATGGAGTCATTCAAGGGCTCAGCGGTCTCATTTTTTCCACTATTTACAAAGACATTCTTAAACAGCCCGTGCCAAGAAGATTTATTTCTTATATATATTATTATATACAGTTTATCTATTCTATTCTTTTCCTCTGATGAGAGTGGAAAGCATTGACAGATTGATGTAGAGAATCAGATAGGAGAATATATCTGGGCATCAGTTATAGAGAATACACTCACGGTTCTGAGCTGTGATACTCACAGAGACACAGTTTAAAATCTTACATAAGCTTCATTGCACATCATTGTTGAGAGGCTCTGAGCTCTACTCAATGAAATAAATCCAATTCAGGGATTAGCACGTTCCCTTACATCTGTAGAATAGGATTTTTAGGCCTGTAGCACCACAATACATTACTATTACATTTATAAATGTTGACACACAAATGACATATTTGACCTTTTTACCTATCAGAAAAGCTGCAATTTGTAAGTTGCACTTGACCATATTGTCTAAAGAGCAACATACTGAATGTGTTCTCCACCTCTGTCCTCTGTGGTAGCGTCTGCTGAGGGACAGCGTCCAGCTGCAGGAGCGTTTCAGCTTGCTGCAGGTGAAGGGAGAACTGCTAGACTCTGTGTTTGGTCCTGAGAGGTCTGACGGTCTGCAGGGGGAACTGAGCACTGCCATCAAGAACAGAGAGCTGCTGCACACCCAGCTGCTGCAGAGGAAGAGCAGGCTACAGGTAACAGCATGTTGCCATTCATCTGGTTTCACTGCATCTCACATCTGAATACAAACAAGGTACAAGAAGACAGGTGATCTTTTATTTTGAACTTGAGTAGAAATCAACTTTTAAAAATTGTACCATGTAAAAGTTCACTCTACTGCTGAAAGCCTGATTCTGGACCCTGAAATCCTCAACATGCCCACGTCTCATTTATACCATGGAGTATTAGGGCCGCATTGAGGAAAAACAACCTGAGATTATGAGAAAAAAGTCATAATATTACGTGAATAAGGTCGTAATTTTAGGTTAGGTGTTGCTTTAAAGGGGAAACATCAGAAGAGCAGCAGCGTTTACCTGCTTTAAAATGAGTAGGTAGATTCAAAAATAAGGTGAAATACTTCATCTTGTATTGGTTGTTTGTAATATTCCCAAAAATGATGTTTTTTTTCTCTTGAAATTTTTAATTTTTAATTCTTGTAATATTATGACTATTCAAAATTTCAGGTGATTTTTCCTCAGTGTGGTCCTAATACTTGGTCATACATTTATTCTTCCTTTTATATAACATTAATAATTATAATAACTTAATATACTGTATATACATGTATTTTTCAAATAGAGATTCCTCAGTACAAGAAGACACAAGACCTCTAGATTAATCATGTTAATCAAGTAAGATAAAATTTAGGGATACACCGATTGACGATAAAAAAGGCTGGTCTTAAGTATGATTGGTCGATCAGTCTCTGACATCTGATTCACACACACATGTAAAAAGACACAATGTTCTCAGTTTGTAATATAATATATATATATATATATATATATATATATATACACATATATATGTGTGTGTGTTTTATAGTAATGAAGTTTCACTGAGCCTGATGGAGTATGGAATGCCATTTAAATCAATGTTAAATAAATAAATACAGCTATGAAATTAATCCCAACTTAAATTAATAATTATTAAGGTAATAAATGTAGAAATATATAAATTAATTTATATATAGACATATAAGTGGTTAAATAAATGAATAAATAGCTACATAAATGAACAAATGAATAAATAAATACTACTGTTCTGCTGCTGTTGCTTTGGTCTGGATCTGTGAGATAACCACGCCTCTCATGTGAATATAACAGATGGACATAAAAAGAGCTGGGAAATAAAGGTGGCATTTGGAAATAAAAGTCTCTGGAAATTAATAAATGTGAAATTATAAAATAAAAGTCCCCTGATAGAAATAGATATGTCATTTTTAAAGTCTCTGCCGCCTCCTCACCACTCACCTCTGTACATGATGAAAGATAGCGAGCTAATCGTCGGACATTGGTTCCCAACCTTTTCTCAACTCACTTGAAAATCTTAAAAATGTTGGCGGCCCACATTTGACCCTGTAACAACACAGAGGCCAGATAAAGACTTCTCAGAGCACTTTTTATTTCACTGGTAACGATTGAACTGAAAGCAAAGGAAACATGTAAGAAGCTCAGTTTTTCTTTTTTGTTTGATCACTTGTAGATTCACCATCTGACTCTTGACTCTTTCCTTTAAACTCTTCCTGTTGCTAACCAGCTATCCATCTTGATTCTCTAGTTTTTGCCATGGATGCTTTTAGGACACTTTTGCTATACAAGTAACAATCAAATATCAACGTAGAGACAAAGTCTTATTGTTACAAAATTTAGATTTTGGTTGTTCAGTCCAATTTTGCCTGGTGTCCATTTGTTGATCCTCTGGAGCTAAACCATGAGTCTGTAAGTCGAACTTCAGCCTGTGAACATCACTTTCAGAACCTGTCGTCAATTAAGCAATGTCACACGAGAGGGAGTGATGTTGTACTGAACATCAACACATCAGACAATCACAGCCGTGCTGATATCCAGCACACCTCAACCCCAAGTGTGATATTGCTTTTATACAACAGTTCTACGAGCGCATTATTAGTTAACAGTAATAAGCAACAACAGATTATGATTTCTTTGTTTATTTCATCATTTATTTGGCTACGCAACACATATAGTTCCACAACTGTTTGTTTCAATCTGAGACAGATAACGACCGTTAATGTAACGCTAATTAACAGTTAATAGAACACAGATGCATGTAATTAAAAGTCCCAGTGCTGTTGTGTTCTATACACACTAAGAAATGACAGTACAGGAATGGACCTAAAAACATCCGCGGGTTGGACTCAAATCCATGGCCACTGCAATTCGGACTAAACCCATGTGGTACACACTCTACCAGGTGACCGCCGAGGGGCCCCCAGGATTGGTTCCTTTTGAGGTGCAGTTGCAGTGACACGTCATGACACAACACGAGACATTTTGTACCTCTATGAAGCAAAAACATCCACCTAGATTCAGAGACAAAATCATTTACAGTTATTGACCAAAATTTATTAAAAAAAACAACAAGTAGTTTACATCTTTTACCAAAAATTATATGTAAACTAATCAATTTTCAGTGCATTTTAATGTATTGTTCTGATAGAACTGATTTGTCCTTAAAACAAGTTCTAGCACAGGAGAAAAAGCAGCTTTTCAACATTAACTTGAAGCATAAGACCTAAGGCACCATTCTCTAATCACTGAGTGCAACCAAGCCAGCTGTACTTTCATTTATTAGTGTGTATCTTAATCTTGTTAAAAATATTATTATGTACCCTTTGCTGTCAGCAATGATTTTGTACCTTTAAAAGTAAACAGTTATCACCCTAAGGACCATTTCAGCACCTTACAGGGTATTTTTCTGAAAAATGTACCTTTGGGTACAACAACATTCCCCCTATTGCTCTGCTTTTATCAGCACTCTGGAATGTCTCTTGTCCAATCAAATTACTTGGTCTGAACTAACTGTTATATAATAAACAGTACATGTAAATGTAATTGAATGACAGCAGCCCTCAGTCTAGATGCAGATAGGATCTAACCACACCTCCTCTAGATTTATTTGTTTGTCTTATCCACTGGATGGAAACACAGACTCCAGCTTACCATCACATCCTGCACAGTATCAGGTCTATAAATCAAAGTTATCACATGAAGAGATATAACAAAGAGCTGCAGTGTAGAAGACCACTGGCTCCAGCTCCTCTTGCAGACCGCCCTTCATTAAAACTGGTAAACAACACACTTCCATCTCTCCCTCTGTCAGGGCTTAATATCAAGAACCAAGGACTTTGGTGACGCCTTCGAGCTGATTCGCTCTAAACTGGCCCACCTCCGAGACCGAGTGTTGGCGGCAGATGGTCTCCAGCCTGACATCCTGGCCAAGAAGAGTCAGTCCGACCAGTTCAGGGTAAGTGAAACCCCAGGTCAGACCAGGGCCAAAATGTCTGCTGGAGACTGCCATATTGCAGCCTCCAGCAGACTCAGCAGATGTAGCTTCTGCAGAGTTAGAGGAGGGAAGAAAGATGGAAATCTGACTCCAGTTTAAAAGATTTTGTCGTATTGAACCTACAGCATCAGAGGAAACGCACTAGTGACTAGTGACCAGTTTTTCATGCAGCTGTTGGTCATTTCAGTTCACACAGAGAATCAGATTTCAGAGTCAGGTGACCAATCAGTGTGAAAACTGTGGCACAGTGATCGATTTATTCATTATAGAGGATTATCAGACTGGATATGGTACCTACCATCAAAAGATTAGACATTTTAAATAATGTTATATGAAACGTTATCAACTTTCACTTCATGTGTCCTGAGCTGAAAGTAACTCTGTGTCCTCAGGTGATCCAGAAGGACCTGGAGGACTGTGAAGCCCACATCACAGCCCTGGAGACCCTGGTCTCCTCCAGTCAGAGCAACAGGACTCAGTTTGATAGACTCTATGCCGACTGGAGACATCTGCACAAGGCAGTCAGGGTAAGAGGAGGGGGGCAGTCTGACAACGGATCCTAAATCAGTTCTCTCTGACAACAACTTGTCCTTAATGTCTAATGGAGGCTCCACCCAGAAGTTAGGCTTCTGCATTTTTATATTAAAAACATCTATGAACTCTTCATTAAAAGAAGATTTAGCTGTGTACTCCTCCAACACCTTCAGACCTTCAGAGGATGGATAATTACAATTGATGCAGCAAAACCAGCGACATTGTCTCTAAGTGTTCTTCTTTCTTGTCAATGGAAGAAGAATAAACAACTAGCATAACTCAAGTGTTATGCTAGTAGCAGCTAATGTAGTTTGGAGCTGCTTTTCTCCAGCAGAGAAGAGATCTGCTAACTTCAAACTCACAGTCTTTTTGCCCCAGCAGACGCAGACTCACAGAACGTCACTGAGGACATTTATCAGACTTCACTCGGCTCCCTCTGGAGACGCAAGAGGCTTAAAAGTTCTCCCTAAGACCTGGAAACAGATTTAGCATGAGTGCAATTGCAATTGCTAATCAGAAATCAGTAGGCGTTGCTTCATGTGCAGCAGCATATGGGGCAAAAGATAAAGTGGAATGTAAATCACAGGGTGCGGTGATGAATAGATACTGATACCTATCACAGTCTGGGCTCCTCTCACCGACACGGCGGTGCAGTGATTAGCCACTGTCACCTCACAGCTGTGTGTGGAGTTTGCATGTTCTTCCCTCCGGGTGCTCCAGCTTCCTCACACAGTCCAAACACATGCAGGTGAACCGGCAACTCTAAATGGCCCGTAGGTGTGAATGTGAGCTTGAATGGTTGTTTAGTCTCTACATGTCAGTCCTGTGGTAGACAGGTGACCCCACCCTTGTCCAGTGTCAGCTGGGAGTGGCTTCAGCCTGTAAAGATAAGCGGTATGAATGAGTGAACAATATGTGCTGCCCTTCCTCAGAGGTTGAGGCTGCCGTAGAACCAAACTAAACTGATGGTGTGTGTTCTCTGTGAAAAAGAAAAGTTCTTTAGGCAGAGCATAGAGAAAAGTTGTAAAAGGACTTAGTGTAGTCAGGTGTATTAATGGTTTAATGGGGGTGCATACCACATGGGTGCTAATGCCCTGAGCAGAGAGTCCCAAGGTCATTCCTCTGCTCTCTGTCTCTGCGTTACCTGTCTCTCTTCACTGTCCTAATAAAGACATAACAAAATCCCCAAAATATAACTTTGATTATAATATGGCCTTCATCAAGGCAGAGATAAGAAGTCAACATGTCAGAGGGTGTTTAGTCTGGACAGTTTGGTAAACCACTGGGCCATGGACGGGTACCGGGCCTTACGGAGAGGACGAAGGGATCCATATGGAACAACATGGCACCAGCAACACATCAGTGATGAAACACTGATGTGTTGCTCTTTATTAGATAATTACACAAGTCAAAACCAGGGATTTAAATTTATGTTGCAGTAAAACTGAATTTAAATTTTATTTGGACTGTAAAACTGCAGATATTGAAAATGCATTGAATGAATTTCACATTCTTCCTCCCTGCCATAGACCGTCCTGCTTCATTGTGTGTTTCTTTGCAGGTGAAGGTGGATGAGAGCGAGGACAACATCGCAGATCACGAGAGCTTCCACGACAGCCTGCTGAACGTAGAGAAGTGGCTGATGATCATGAAGCAGAAGCTGGAGTCCTTCCACAGCTCGTCAGGAGAGTGGAGCGTCGAGGGCCGCCAGCACGAAGCTCAGGTCTGTCAGTGTGTGTCCCTGCAGCTCCCGTTCTCACCATGAATCAGTCCTTATGTATTGAAGGGGTTCAGTTTAACAGCAGGATTTGAATGGATCTGGTTCATTCTACACATTAGTGGGGATTTGTTTATAAGATGGTGATATATTCTTTTTTTTTTTTTTTTTTTTTTTTTTTTTTTTTTTAGAGAAGGATTTCTTTATCCTCTAACTTCTGGACCCAAAACCCAAACTGCAGGATACTGGCTGCTCAGCAGAGCCAAGCCTGCATCGTCCTTATCAGCACCCAGCCAGTCATATGACACTTGATGATATAACACTTATCATGGTCAGGATTACTTGACTAAGTTTAAAGAACCAAGTTACCAGGGTGAGAAATGATAGGATCATTTTAGCCTGATAACAACATGTTAACCTGGATTAGTTAGGAGATGATGGGAGAACCAGGCTCACCCCTGTCAGTCCAGAAAAACAGAATATAGAAATAAAGCTTAGTATATTATATAAATGTTTTATACTTCAGGGATCGTAGCAGTTGTTTAACATCTGCGTCCTGTGCAGGTAGTGATATTTTAGCTTTCGGCTGTTGAAATTTTAAACTGTATCATTCAGGTTCACCTGAAAAATAACAGTGCTTCACTTCAAACACACAGATTTATTTCAGTTTTAACGCTTCATTGTGAAACACGGTAGCCAGGAGGGGATGAACAGCTTCGTCAACAGGCTGGTGTTCTGCTTGGTAAAACCAGCGCATGTGTGTGTTTCATTGTGATGCATTAGCCATGTTGAGCGAATTTCAAGGCTCTGCGAGATGATTTTGAAAGTGTGCTAAAATGAGGTGAAACCAATGCGCCCCTGGATGCAGAGATCCATTTGCATGAACGGGGAGATTGTGTTTCAGTAATGTATGTTTGTAAGCACATAAAATTCACCAGGGTGATGGAAGTGCAAAAGCATTGGTGTAGTTCCTTAAGTCATGTTTGAGAGGTGACATCTCCTCCTTGTTAATTAGGAGCCTGGGGAACTCTGGCCTTACTTGTAGTGAGGAAGTCCAGACCTGCAGGTGTCAGGGTTCACTCACTCATCACTCATCACTTCATTCAAATCCTTGCTCTTGATTTAATATCAGTGACATGATTGGTCCTGTCCACCGGCTCCGTGAAAGAGCTGCTGTCAGCTCACAGTGACCCTAAGTGTTGAACCCGGGCATGAATTTTAATGAGAAGACCACAGAGACTCTGTATAATTACACTCTTCATTACTACACTGACCTACCTGCCGGTCTAATCACCGGCGTGAGCTGAGACTCTTCACCTCTGCATCTCATTAAGCGGGGGCGTTGTTAAATGTGACTGTGAGACAGATGAGAGGCGCCGCTCTGTTAAACCGTACAGTGCATATCAAATATACCGAAGCGCGTGCAGGAAAGTTTCAGGAGTTCAGGAGTTTATGAATAAAAAAACAGAGAGCAGGATTTCATTCCAGCTAAATAACACTGTTTGCCTCAGCGTGTTTGCCCACTTTAAACAGCGGTTACAGATGAATGCGCACACTTCACCTCAGACGGGAAATGATGTGGTGGAGCTCGACAGAAAAATTCTTGCTCCTTATGAAGCAACAAGTGAATATTAAAAAAAGCTGCGTTTAACAAGTTGAAAACCTTTTGGTGTTTCTGTGGTTTAAAGTCTCACATCTGTCATTGATCCACTGATCATCAGCATCCATAGATAAGCTTAGAAACCATTTCCAGTAGAGGTCAGAGGTTTACATACGCCATAGCCCAGTGCTTCCCATCCTGTGGGCCCACAAATCATTTGCAAAAAAAACCCTTGTAAACACGTACCTTGGCCCTGAGAGCTCACCGCACTGCAGTTTAAGAAAACACATGCAAACAGACAAAACACAGACAAATTCAGAAAATGTCTTCATCAATTTGACAACACATGCACTGAAAATACACGCTCCCACCACAGCGGGTTCGCAGGTTCGAGTCCAGACCACGGCCCTTTGCTGAGTGGTTAAAAAAAATGAGTTTTAATGATTTCAACCTAAGTGTATGTCAGGGGTCTCCAACAGGTGGCTTGCGAGCTACCACTTGGTCACCCCCTGTTTGAGAGGAGCTCACCCAAAGGTGCAGAGAATATAGTCTGTACAAACCATGGATGTATGGTTCAAATTTTTAAGCAACAGAACTTCACTCAGTAAATCTGCTCCAAATAAAACTGAATCAAATACACAGACAGTACACAGAGCTCCATATGTTTGTTTACATTTTGTAAAATGGAGTGTACTGATTTATCTATGTTAACTTCCTGTTTGTTATGAACCATTGATGAACTGAAAACTGTCACTGATCACTGACTGAGGAGCTTCTCCTTCTCTGGTTTCTAATCAGATTTATGGAGGTTTATTTGCAGTGGTGTTTTCATGTCTGTGTGTTCAGGTCTGACTGAATCATGACTCGTCTCTTGTCTGTTGTGAGTCTCAGATGATTTTGGATATTGATATTTGATGACTTGTTAAATGATCTGATTCATCTGATGTGGTTTGGAGATCAGTTTGAGTGTTCCGATACGGTATGTGTATAAATGTAACCAGTAATATAAGACATGAAGAGCTCTCACCCCCTTTTATTTTAGTCAAAGTAGCTCTCAGAGCAAAAAAGGTTGGAGACCCCTGGTGTATGTAAACTTATAACTTGTAATCACACAGAACCGCCCATGTTTTATAATCATCACGAGTTTCCCTCAGTATAAGTTGTTCCTTCCTTTCTGGATCACATGACACATGACATTCATTTAACCTGCAAATAAAACCAAAACAACTGCATAAAACTCGCAATAAACACACACACACACACACACACACACACACACACACACATACACATACACACACACACACACACACACTGATGGTAGCAAGGACCTGGTCTGACCATCAAGAGCAGTCTGAGGTAAAGTGTCTTGCCCTGTGATTAATGGACGAACCACTGACCTGCCAAATGATGGCCTATCTCAATGGCTTGACTTATTCTGAAAATAATCATATATAATTATCAATAATTGTAATGTATATGTTTTCCCTCACTCCCTGTCCACAGAGAGCTCTGGGAGAGTTCCCAGAGAAGGAGCTCCAGCTGCAGCAGATGGAGGTCCAGGGTCAGGGGGTTCTGGAGAGGACTTCAGAGGAGGGACAGATCCACATCGTGCGAGACATGAAACGGCTTCGAGAGTCCTGGTTGGCCCTCTACAACATGAGTCTGAATCTCCACAGGTACCTGGGATAGAGGTTGTCTTTATAGTGTGGTGTTCTCAGTGTGTGGCGATGGTTTCACTGCTCACTCTGGTTCCTTGTCTGCAGCAGCTGCCGCTCATTAGCAGCAGGGTCAGTCCTCCATCAGTGTCTACCAGAAAAATGTGATCAGTGACTCATTACACATTGCTCACTGAGAAAGTAATTACATCGCGGCACCCCAGTGGTTCACTTGGTAGAGCAAGTGCCACATGCAGGGTTTGAGTCCGGCCCGGACCCTTTGCTGCACATCGTCCCTCTCTCTCTCCTGCCTTTGCCCTCTCTCGTCCTACTGTCCCTATGAACACAAACAGAAAGGCCAAAAACTTTACTAAAAACTCAGCTGGAGAGACGAGCAGAGAGATGATTAAAGAGTAAGCGAATGAATGTATTTGATTTGATTTGCACAATAAAAAAAGATGGGAAGGGCAATGACTGAATATATGTTTGGAAGTGATGTGCAGCAAGACTTCAGATGAGGCTTCATTGGAGGCTGATCCTGATCAAAACTGGTGGAGGAGGGTTGCATTGATCTTGCACTTACAGCAGCAGGAAGAGGTGATTACCTCACAGACGCCGTGGTCAAATCTGATTGGTTTAAACTGAAGAAATGAAGAAATATGTGAGGTGTTTTAGGGGGTTAGAGCCGGTGATGATGTCACTCCATGAGCTGTTCAGGAAAATCCCTCCTACCGCAACAGGGAGCAGCAGATTTCTAGATAAGAAACATAATGTGTGAATTAGTCTGGGATAAGACAAATGTGATAGAGCAAGGGAAACAAAATGAGGCCAGCAATCAGCAGAGAATACTGAAGGAGGTCAACAGGGACCAGAACACAGGTACAGAGGTAGGTAATGACCAGTATAGATTAGGCAAGGGAACGCATATTTATTTGTATTTAAGCATATCACACAAGAGGGAGTAATGCTGTACTGAGTCTCAGCACGGCTGTGATTGTCCTCGGAACGAAGCGCCATGTTAGTTAAATAAGCAACAACAGATTATGATTTGTTGGTTTATTTCATCATTTATTTGGCTACACCAACACAAATAGTCTGATAATAGTCTAATAGTCAGTTAATAGAACACCTGTGAGGCGGAGTGATACATGTAGTTAAAAGTCCCAGTGCTGTTGTACTCTATATCAGTGCTAAGAAATGAAATCTGACTTTGATAAACCAGTGAGGAGAGCGTTGTGATAGTCAACTCTGGAAGATATAAAGGCATGAATGAGTTTCTTGGTTAGACACAAGGTCTCTGACCCTCGCTGTTTTTGAGATGCCAAAACTCAGATTTAGTTATAGCTTTGATGTGGACACTGAAACCAAGATCCCATCCATGATTACACCGATTTATTTAACATGGGTTGAAGTCTTTAATGCTCTAGACTCCAGATAGGCACTAGGTTGACACCTTCCTTCTTTGTTCCCTATCTCAGCCTTGTCTTTATTTAACTGAAGGTAGCTTAGATCAGGATGCCTATAAGAGCAGTGATCAGAATCAGATCAAATCAAAGGGGCAATGGGCAACAGTGAGAAACCACAACATCACCAGCAGTTATAAGCATGACTGCCAGAGACTTTAAAGAATTCCAGGACAGTGTTGACTCCAGGGAGGATATAGGAGATGTAGGTAGATGAGATTGATTGGCAGTGGAAGCAGCCACACCTAAAGGAATGTCCTGAGTAATGAGGAGTTGCCCCAGGTGACGGCTGAACTGAGATCTGACAGAGGAATGTTTCCTCCAGTGAGAACAAATGAAGACTCAGACAGTGTTTATGACACAGCACGACATTCGAGGGAAGATGTTGATGCTGAGCCCCTCCTCATATATATCACAGCTGACTACATGAACCTAAGCAGGGGGTCACGTCACGTCCCAGACCAGTCCACACTGAAACGTGACTGATACTGCGAGTGTAGACAGCTGCACTGATTTCAATTAATGTGTAACTGTTTCATCAGATGTGAGACACTGATGACTAAACAAGACCAGGTCGATATGTATGTGTGGGGATGAAGTTGAAAACTGTTGTGGAACATCAGCGTGTGGTATCATCACCCAACCTAGTACCAGCTGGTTTCAGCTTTATCCGTTTGCTTCTCTCCTCCTCTCTGTGTCTCCTCACATATACAGTATTTTAATACAGCTGGCTGACAATGAAGCTGTTCTCATTCACGTGTTTTTCTGTTCCTGTTGTTGACCAGTCCTGACTCTGTGTCATGTGAGCAGTAGCCTGGCTGTTCACGTCAGCAGCATGATTCTGCTCCTCTGCTCCTCTGCTCTTCTGTAATCACACACACAGCTCATCTTTATAAGAACCTCATGAATTCATAATGGAGATTTTTATGTGTTGCTGGATCAGCAGGACATTGCTTCTTCTGTAACAATGAAGTTAAGAGGACCATCACCTTGTGTGATGATTCTCTCCTGCCTGTGTGTGTCTGTGTGTGTGTGTGTGTGTCTCTGCTCATTTGTGTCTCTCTCTGTTTGATGACATGTTCTTATGAATGTAATATATCAGGAACGCCCAGAGGGAATGTCATCACTTCTGTGACCTCACAAAACACGTTTTCAGCCATAACCCACAAATTCATTCACTATTTATGAAAGAATTTAACACAAATGTCTATAAAGATAAAATTAAGTGGTGATATTTAATATCCTAATATCTAAACCTAAGTATCATAATGTTCTGCAAAAACATTTCTGGCCATTATTCAACACTGTAACTGAGGAAGGAGAGACTGTGAGCAGACTTCCTGTAACTTGGCTGGTTGATGGAGGAAACAACCACAAGGAGATTATTGTTGTTGGAAAAAAGTCTCTAAATCTCGTGACAGTTGCGCTAGTTTGTCAACACTACAGGCTGTTAACACCCCCTGATGGAAACTGTTTGTGCCAATTCATTTTAAAAGAGCAACAGCCAATGGGGAAACTCCCACACTTGGCCAGCCAGCCAGTGGTGTAACTTAATCAGTCAGTCAGTCAGTCAGTCAGTCAGTCACAGACATTCTCCATGCTGTTGCAATCCAGCCAAAAACTCAGCTGAGATGCATTTTGATTGTTTTTATATCCAGACTGATGAAGCCATCGGGACAAGACATAGATAGATAGATAGATAGATAGATAGATAGATAGATAGATAGATAGATAGATAGATAGATAGATAGATAGATAGATAGATAGATAGATAGAAAGAAGAATAAAAAGGGTGGAACGGGAAGATCAAGACGTTAGAATGAGCAAAATAAAACATGTTTAGGAAGCTTTTGTTTTTTACATTACATAAACACATATAAACACATTTTGTATTGATCTAATTAACACCTAAACATTGTTCAACAAACGGAGTTGTGTTTGGCCCACCACCAGTCACTGGAATTTAAACATTCATGACGAGTTTCAGTTATTTGGTGTTTACAAAGCTTTCAGACACTTTTCAAACTGAGAATCTCGCATGAATTTTTCTTGTCAAAACTGCTGCTTTCTAAGGTCAAGAAGGAAGATCTGAGCTCAGTCACTGGAGTGTTGAGATAAGTGGCGGTGGTACAGATTATTAATGTATGCACACAAACAAACAAAAAACAACGGGAGCGCTTCTGACCTCGAGTCTACTGCTGCTGAGTTTTATGTGAGATAAACAAGCTGATGGAGGCTCCTCTGTTGTTCAGCTGTCTTTTCATGTGGTTGTGATGGATTCAGGTGATGACCTGGTGAAATATAAAAACACTTGACCTCTCTCTGTCTCTCTCTCTCTCAGGCTGCTGAACAGCTCTGAGGAGCAGACAGGGTCTGACTCATGGAGAGTTGGAGGCACATCCCTAACAGCAGAGCTCAGTGTGGGGGAGGAGGACGGTCAGGCCGGAGGCTCCAGGAGCCAGAGAGGCCAACGACGCGACCAGCCAGCAGAGGTGTATGGAGCTGCTTCTGGTTCTGGGCCTGGACGAGGAGGAGGAGGAGGAGGAGGAGGAGGCCTGGAGGGAGAGGCAGGAGAAGGGGTGCTGACGGGGCAGGGAGGGTGGATCCAGGGCCGTGCTGAAGGTCACCTCCTTCTGTCTGGACAAGTCGATGAACATCTGAGTCTGTCGATAATGGACAAGGACAGTGGGCACTCCTTCAGAGGAGATGAGGTAGATTCCTCTGTTCGCAGCAGAGCAAGCCAGGGAAGAAGCCCTGACAGCCATAAATCAGCAGGGGGGGACAGAGGGGGGGCAGCATTAACCACCATGGTCAGCTGCATCGAGGAGGCGAGAACCAGTCCTGGAGAAGGCAGTGTGGAGGCCGGGGACGGTCGGAGCCCAGGAGGAGGAGCGTTCATGCTGTTCAGACGAGATCCAGCAAATCAGACATCAGTAACATCGACTCCACACACAACGGTAACGTGTTCATGTCGCTGAGATAACTTTACTGTCAATGATAAACTCATCAGCAACAAAGAAGGCTCCTGGGTAATTTAACCAAACTTTATGGTGACACGAGTGAGCTGAGTCAAGCTGCTGAAACATGTTTAATACATTTAATAAGTTGTTTTCTGTGACTATCTGACTTTAAGAGTCTTTGACTTGGATTCAACAGATCAACATAGCAATTTATTCTTTTTACTGTCGATTCAACAGGATGAATTTTCTCTCCCACAACCAAACGCATTAACACTGACTACAGCGGTGAGTGGGAAGGGAATATGACATTTTACATTAAAAGGCTCAGAAATAGAAATACAGAGGCTTTATTGTCATTGTACAAAATATACAACGGAATTCGAAGAGGTACTCCTGATCCGTGCAAACAGTAAAAACTGTAAAAACACGTTAAGACAGACAAAAGGACACAAGAGAATATTGCACATAAAAGAGTGTTGCACTTGGAAATATAGTAAATACTTGAAGGAAATAGAAAAGTGCTTTGCTGTGTAGCTATTCTTAACAGGGTTATGAGTGCACATTTATGAAGTTTAGAGTTCTATTGGCCCAGGGGAAGAAACTGTTCTCAAGTGTGTTTGTCCGGCTTTTGATACTCTTGTACCCATCCACCAGAGGGCAGGAGGTTGCTGCACTGTGTGTCTGCTGGTTTCAGTTTGAGTATCCACCACTGCAGCTGGACAGACACTGTACAATTTGATTCATCTTTGCTTCAAGCTGTTTTTTTTTTTGTTTTTTTTTATTACAGTGGCCCTGAGAGCTTGACGCGCTGCAGCTTAAGAAAACACAATCAAAGAGACGAAACAAAAGCTAATTCAGAAAACACCTTCATCCGTTTGACAACACATGATCCGCAAAGACTCACTACACAGCAGAAGTGTTCCCAGGGGACACTAGAAAGTGATTAGGGGGCCCCCTTTGCTGCATGTCATCCTCTCTCTCTCTCTCTCTCTCTCTCTCTCTCACTATTGGATTTAACCCAAAAAAAAACTTTAAAAAAGAAAAAAAAAAAGTGATGAACCCGGCTGGGACATAACTGTTGTTCAATGCTTTCAACTTCAAAAGTCACAAAACATTGAACAACAAGTGCGTCCCCGTCGGGTCCATCACATTTTAGTGTCCCCTAGAAACACGTCCGCTGTGTTGTGAGTATCTGCAGCTCATGTGTTCTCAAGTTGATGAGGATGTTTTCTGAATTTGTCTGTGTTTTGTCTGTTTGCATGTGTTTTCTTAAACCGCAGTGTGTTGAGCTCTCAGGGACACCATAGTTTTTTTACTTATTCCCACTACACATTTTAATCACCTTTCTGCACGGGCCAAGACTGAGCAACAGATCAGTGCCCACTCTAAATATCTACTATGAATAGACACAAGAAGAAGAAAGAAAAATGTGGAGCTGCAGACGGAGAGGAAGAGACGATATTCTCTGTCTTTCGTTTTTTTTTATTTTTTTTTTTTTATCACAGTCTAGAATCCAGAGGCCACAACAAACAGTAGTCCAGCAATGAAACAGTTTCACTACAGTTTATAACAGATGTTGTGACAGCAGCCATGTGACAGTTTGGCCATGAAACGGCTCAAACTGCCAACCAACATGTCTGAGCTGCCAGTAAGCCATGTGATCATCCAGCAGCCAGATAAGAGATTATTCGTGCATGTACACATCATCAACCGACAGGGTTATCCATACTGTATTTGCCCAGTATTCTTTTATTCAAGGTCTTTATTGGTCTTTAAAGTCATACAGGAAGTAAAAATATCACTGATACAGTTGAACAAAGACAATGTTTCTCCTCCCCCTTTGTTCTGCTCCAACAGAGCCCCATCCCTATGATAGTGTCACTGTACCATGTTTGGAATCAGAGTCAATTTCCTAACCAATTACATTTACATGCAGACCAATTCAATATGATAAAAAATTGAGTTGTGACAAAAGAAAACGGACAGAAAAGAACTAAAACACAAAGCAAAAAGACAGAATTAAATTAAACAATCCAGTAAATAGAAAAAAAAAGAGATTAATCACAATTAAGAAAGAATTAAAGAATTACAAATACACAAATAAGTAACAATAAACTGCAGTATCAGTAGCGTCCATTTTTCCTACAAAAGTTAAAAAAGGTTGCCATATAACATGGAGTTTCTCAGCTCACCCTCTCGTAGTGCAGTGGATTTTCTTCAATGTCAAATGACGTATAAGATCTTGAATCTATAGTCCAAAAGCCAGAGGAAGTCTATCCTTCCATTTAAACAGTGTAAGTGGTCGAGCTAAGAGAGATTCAGAAGCTGTCATATTTCTTCCTGGTGACTAAGATGTATATCTTGTGGAGTTACTCCAAATATGTATCTGCCCAGTTTAGTGATTCAGCGCACCATTCTGGGATTCTGGGACTGTAGGTGAATAATAATGCAGTTTCCATGCGTGGACTTTGCTGTGCCTGATAGTTAAAGTGCAACATATTTATTAGTCAATGAGAGTAGAGTGTGAGGAGCAGCAGGGATCCTCAGCTCACGTCCTCCCCAGTGCGGCTGTCATTAACTCCACAGACAGTCTCACTCTGCTTGTCCTGCAGAACAGTGGTTGTTAAAATGAAACGACGTTGGTAGGAAAACAAAGAGGCACAGGATGATTGCTGTGGTCGACATTTCCCTCTGATGGATTTGTTAATAGTCCACACATCAGCCAGACTCAGAGAGAATAAGAACCGACCGCTGCCTTGTTGACAATGTTGGTATGTTTGGTTTTTTTGTTTTTTTTTGTTGCAGGGGGGCACGGGACTCTACAGATCCAGGAGGAGGGAGTTCGAGGCCTGGCTGTGCAAGGAGAACGAGCTCCTCTCAGGGATCCTCGGCACGAAGGGGGCGGCGCTCAGTGCCAAAGAGGTCCAGATCCGACAGGACACACTCACAGTGAGTTTCCGTCAACATTTAAACAAGCAGGGCTTTTCCATGCAGCTCAGTCTGTGGTTGTTCTGTCACACTGCCTCCCAGTCTTGGAGGAAGCTGCGTTCACCAGCTCTTTGTTAGGTGTAGTTGTTACCTTCATAAACCAGCAGATGGATCACAGGTTACTGAAGACTTGATGAGGTCTGTTGAAACTGAAAGTGATAGTTCAGGTTATTTGACGTTGGGTTGTTTGAGGGAGTCACACACAGTCAGTGTATTACCTGCAGTAGCTTCAAGTCCTAGCGTACCAGGTTTAGAGACGCAGGCAGGAGCACCATACATCCCCACATCAAATAAACCTCAACTACCACTTTGAGGACCCGACTGAAGTCTTTGTATATTTTAGCTCATTCACGACAAATGTGCATTGCTATCTTGAGGCGGCAGAAAGTGATTGACCAACCAAAACCTGGTCTTAAGTCAGTGTCGCAGTATTTCACTGTAATTTTAACGGTGAATTATCAAGAGAGTAATATTCACCTACATTTGTCCACAGTTTGTTAATGAACCGAAGAAAGATGCTGCTGTGTGTGTCAGGACTGGACTCACTGCTCTTGTCACAATATATGATCAACTCTCCATAGGTATACTCTGATTCTGCTGTTATAATAGCAATCCACCAAGGTGCAAGAGTGCCTGGCTTTTATAGGGAATGGGAGATGTCACTGTGGGACTAAGTACAACCGTTTTGAAGCGTGCGCCTGGTGGACATGGACACGCCCTGACCGCACTTGCAACACATGCTTCAGCTTTGGATCATTAAAATAGAGCCCACACTGTTATTGCTGAAGCCAACCAGAGTTTGTTAGATTTGTGTGTGTGTATTTTCTCACATGTAAAACAGCCATGGTGTCCAGTTATATCAATGCATTGATATGACTGGAAACAATTAATTTAAAAGAGCTATTTGTAAGTTAGCTATTGCTACAAAGCTAACGTTAGCATTTAGAGCTGTACTTACCAGTCTAGAAGAAACGTTGTGAGCTCAGCATCAAACTTCATTCTTTTACTACCAACAGCTGTCTCCAGAGGTGGAAACCATCACCAATGTTAACTCATGTCTCTATCACGTCTTTTCGTCTACTGAAGTTAGCATGCTAACCAGCTAGCCCCGGCCCGCCTCGTCTCTGTAGCGTCCAGTCTGTCCTGAAGACGTAGCTGCTCAGAGGACGTATTATAACCTCTTGTATTATAAAGACAGCGATAGCTGAAGCTGTTGTCAATCACCACCTGCTCCCGTCAAGAAACCACGTTCAACAGCAGAGAAAACTTACAGGTAGAACCTTTAACCACCATCCATGAGGGAGAAAGAAACCTGCTAGCAGAGGTAGGATACATAAATGTAAAGGTGTCAGGGTCATGTAGGGATCCACCAACTTTTATACTCATTCATTTTCTCATTAACTGTTTGTAGTCAGTTACCCATCATGCACCAGCACCAATAAATGTTTTGCATCTGTAAAGTCAGATGTCGGAGCCCGGCCTGCACAGCAGTGGGTGTCACCATTGATTATTTAAATCTTGTGACACAGGAGCAGGACCTGGAGGACCTGAGCCACTGTGCATTTTGTTCACACTCATGAGCTGATCCAGGCAGACAAGTTAATACTTCTCTGACTTTTTTTTTTTTTTTAACTTACAGCAAATCTCCAGACTCCAATTCCTCTGAATAATCAGAATACATACAGGGCCTGTATTTATCAGGCGTCTCAGCATCCCTCAGAGGGACTGGTCTGAAAGTGAACCCAGGGCTGAAAACACTCCTACATCAGAGCACAGCTGAGTTATTTATGAAGCAGCCCACACTTCATTTCAACAAGGAGGAGGACGGCTCCGAGGAGAGAGAGCGAGCTGCTGCTTTACAACGCTCACTGCAGCAGAGGAGACATTATGATGATGTGGTGAAATCTGAAATACTGTAGGCAGCTAACTTTGGGATAATGTCCGCCACATCATGTGTGCACAAATTAATTAAAACTCAATATTTACAACTATGCCATTTACACAGTAGACTATAAGTAAATATTGGGAAGCCACTCTCATGGCGTAAGGCACAAATCTCTCCAGTAGGTGAATTAAAACGGATTTAATTGGACTCAGCTGTCTGTTATCCTATCAGCTCTATCCAGTTGTCTATAGGAACAGCCTGTGATGGTGCCACATGTTGCACCATAGCTCACAGTGATAAAGAGGAACATTTCCTCCTCTGTCCAGGTCCCCTCTCCGCTCATTTACCCTGCAAGTCCTGTAATGTCACCCAGTCTGTGGAAATGCATTTTAACAATATGAACTGTCATTTCTCAAACATTAAAACCACATTAGATGAAAAATAAGTAAAAATAAGATACACTTATTAGATCATCAAATCAAATCAAATCAAGTTTATTCATAAAGCACATTTAAAACAACCAGAGTTGACCAAAGTGCTGCACAATAAAATACAAAGAAATAACAACCAAAAGGAAACAAAAGCAAGGAGACAACAGCTGTGTCCCAGTTCAGGGGTCGCATCCTTTAGAGGACGTGGTCTCGAGCGCCTCGAGCCTTTATCAAAAAAAAGTTCAGCGATTTAGATATTGCGCTTAAATTTCGATTATACTTATAAAAGTGAAATATAAAAGCAAGGGGACGCTGAAGATCCTGAGAAAATGTGGGTTTTCACTTTAGCATTAACAAGTCTAGTCTTAACAACCACTCAAAGCACTTTCCACTACGAATCACATTCACCGATTCACACACACAGTCATACAGCACTCGTTATATAGACAGTGCAACTCTATCACAACACACTCATACATCAGGGAAATTTAAGGTTCAGTAGCTCGCTCAAGGACACTTCAACATGTGGACTGGAGAAGCTGTGGGTTGAACCACAGACTTTCTGATTAGTGGACGACTCACACTGCTTCCTGATTGATTGAATGATGATGAATATGAGCCTTAGTGTGTTCACAGGATTATTTCAGGGTCTTCTCTCATTCCAGCAGCAGCATCGTTGTGACTAACCAGGTCTAGGCTGCCACCTAGAGAGAGTTTGTTATCACTGCATGGTTCAGTAGTTAAAGGAGCAGATTTAACAAGTCTTTAATGTGTCATGACACAGCAGTAAGGTAACTGACTGGAGCACGAGCAGGCATGATGTTCTCTGTGCTGGAAATAATACATTAAAGGTCCCATATGTTACACTTCTCGTGAAGTGTTGAGCCATAAGAAGATATATAAAAAGTTGTATAAAACCATTTCAGTGTAGTTTTACATCTCTCTCAGGCTTCTCTCTGGAGCTCTGGCAATAACAGGTTGGTGAGCCTCTCTTCTGATTGGCTGACTGTTTTCTGAGTGATCCAAAAAAAATATTGCAGATTTCAGGTAAACACTCAGAGAAACCAAATCCTGCAAGGTTAGATGGTGGGTCCAGGTGGGCGGGGCCTTGGGGCGTGGCTGAGAGCGGTGACTGCTTTGTTGTGACATCACAAAGTTCCAGAAGTCCTGACAGCTGGTTTAAGGCTCAGTTTCTGAATACAGGCTGTGTGCATTTCTCTGTGGACTGAGGCTTTGATACTTTCACAGTATTAATATAGAAGCTAGACCTGATCTATAATCAAACAACACATGGACATCTACCTTTATACTATATGAGACCTTTAATAACACCCCAAAAAAAACAGTTTGACTAGAATATTGAGGTAGTGATGTAAAGTATATTGATTTTATATACATTTACAAAAACAGAAAAATAACATTGTGGTTCCTTGACTTCCCTGATGTCGGCCTTTAGTTGCCTAATGACGTCTGCATGTTGTTTGTCTTTGTTGTCACTCAGTACCGTGAGGCTTTGTTAGTCTTGGTTCTTACCTTTAAACACTGTTTCCAATATGGTTCTGACATCTGCTCCATTCAGCCCTGCTCCCCCACATTGTCACTGCTCTGTGAGTTCCATCATCAGTCAAATGTTTCCATTCATTTCATTGCGGTTCATCTTATATGTTTGTTATCTGTTAGAGGGCTCAGCTCACTTTCTGCGTTTTCATTTTTCCTGTCTGATCAGCTGTTCAGTCAGGGAGAGAGGAGACAGGTCTGCATCATTCTCAGTAGAGAGTGACTGGGCTTTGTTAGGATGCAGGGAGATAAAGGTTCAACTGCTGTGTAGGAAATGCACTTGAATAATTAACGCACATACAGTAGATTGTTATTGTCAGCAGTAACAAAATAATTGAGTGTTCACAATTGTGTGGTGTCCTATAGATAGAGAGATAGATAGATAGATAGATAGATAGATAGATAGATAGATAGATAGATAGATAGATAGATACTTTATTTATATGTATGCTCATGTTTGTGTGTGTAGCTCACCTCCATACTTACCTGAGCAGGTGTGTTCCAGTGAGGTGAGGAAGAGGGCGTGAAATGCCATTCAGTGGTCAGTAGGGAGGATTGAGAGCAGCTCACTGCGAGCCTGCAGTCTTTTGGTGCTTATGGCTTAACTTATTTTTTGTTGAATTTCCCAGAGTTCATTTCTCCTCTGTTTTTTGATATTCTAGTAATAAATATATTTTGCTGCTTTAAAGATTTCCAGTGCCCTAACACCATCCTCTGCTCTTTATATGAGGTGAGGACACTCCAGTCTGATTCAATGATGTAATGATAAACACATGTAGAGATGACAGGAAATGAGTTTTCCCTGAGTTCTACTTGAAGTAGTGAATGAGGGTAAGGACTGGATCCAGACTGTAGAAGGTGTACATCACATGTGTACTGTAGGTATTAAAACAACAGCAGCTGACAGTGTTGCCATGAAGATGTCAATTTAAGATGTTAACACGCTACAGTTCCAGATGTTTTTCTATGCACCGACCTGGTACCAAGTAATTCCAAGTTTACCTGAAAACCAATTCTTCTTCGTAGCTGCCAGCGACTGCACAGAGCAACTTCCTGTGTAAGCTACTGTTATAGAAGAAGAATTGGTTTCCTGGTTTCATTAACCGTTGGCAAAACTATATATATTACTGATAATTTGGCAAAATGTTAAACTGTAAGTCCCACCAGTAAAAAAAAAAACTGTAGGAGCAGCTCCTACAAAATGTTTTGAAGTGATAACTGTAGATAGACCAAACTTGAGTTTGAGTATTTGAATAATTACCACAACCACAGTTCGACTGTATGTACACTCACTTGGAACATTGTGTTATAAATTAAATAAAAAAGAATATACAGTTGCATGTTTTTTTCCTTTATCCTGATGTGATCAGTCAGTAATTCAATTGTTCACCTAAGCCTCATTATACATCAAACTGAAAACTGCTGTGGCACTGACCTCTGGTGGTTAAAAGGCTCATTTCTGTTTCATCCAATGTCTCTTGTGAACAAACAAAAACTGTGAACCACCAGCAGGACCTTACTTTACTTCACCTGAGACCCTCTGTTGTGTCTGTGTGCAGGCTCTGAGGGCAGAAGTGGCCTGGGGTCAGGAGCAGTTCCAGCTGTTGCTCCAGGAGAGTCCGTGCAGTGGAGCTGGTTCTGGGTCAGCAGAGGATTCGGACCTGGAGGAGCTCCGCTACCGCTGGATGCTCTACAAGTCCAAACTAAAGGATGTGGGAGAGGTCAGGGCCAGGACCAGGGCTAAGGTGAGAGGAGAGTTTATCATCAATCACTGTAGACTCTAAACTGTAGAATGTAGAAGTCTTCTTAAATCTTTTGGGTCAATGCGTATTACAGTCCTATAGGGTTTTGAATAATATCATGTTGTGAAACCCGGCAGGGTGCACATGTGTAAATGTGCTTAAGTTTGGAAACTGAAGTCCCGAGTCGCTGTCTCATCACACATCACTGGCTTGTTACCAGAATATCAGAATCCCCCACTAACTGCACTGTTGTTTTATTGTCCACCACAGGGTGGCAGTGTAGTATTATTTAGCACACTGCCTGCACTGTGACTGTCACATCTGTAGAGCAGCTGCAGATCAGTGGACTCTGCTCTAATTGCACAGTGTTCTTCAGATGTGGAGGAACCAATTGAGAAAAAACAAAATTCAAACTCATTTGATTTTTAAGAGCGAGACACGAGGCCGTGCAACATGTCAGACACTGAAAAGTCACCTGTCAGTTCAATAGTGGTTCTGTATGAGTCATTAGAGTTCCAGTGTGAAATGAATTTAGTGATTACCCAGTGAACATGGTTAGTGTGTGTGTGTGTGTGTGTGTGTCTGTGTCTGTCTGTGTGTGTGTGTAAGTCAATGTCGTGAACTGACTGAAATGTTTTGTCTCTGCAGAGAGTCCAAGTCAAACCAGAGGAGCCGCCTGACGCAGCAAAGGTACAAAAGGTAACAATAAACTTTTAAAAATTGAGATAAATAAACTTTTCAACAGTTTAGTTTATTTATGTATTTGATAGCTACAATGCAATTCAACTTAAATTCAGGCCCTGGTTTGAGTTTAGCACTGAACCTTTGTTGTAATGAATTTATATCTGGAGTTAATTTGATTTCAGTTGGTCATGTGATCCAGAGTTGAGCTTTTTATGGAGGAAGCTGATTGTCATTTAGATCTATGATTTGGTATTTTGCAGTTGCTATTCACCACGCTCCTGGTTACTGTTACTGTCTTGCCTTTGAATATACAGTATGTGGTGCGAGACTCTGGGGTTAAACTGTAACATTTCGATTCATCATGATTGTTCCTCTTTGTTTGGGGGTTAAAACCGCTTGAGAACATGAACATTAACACATGCACAGACCTCACACTCACACCAGTACAACAGGACCCCAGCCATCTGACTCAAGTCCCTGTCATACAGATTCCACTACATTACCACCTTTGCTTGTTTACACTAAACCAAACAAAAATGGTATAATGATGCCCCATGTGTGTGGTATTTAAAGACGCATCATTCCCGCCTTGAACAGACTGTGTAAAACAGGGTCTGTAGTCTGATCTGAACCCACTGAAAGGATGACTTGATGCTGCTTAGAATTTTTCTTCTCAGTTCAGGTAGGTGTCCTCAGCTGACAAACTTATTTAATCTGTAACCTCTAACCTTTTTGCTCTCCTGTTAGAGGAGCATTAGAGGTTGAAGTTCTGCAGATCAGACTGTGTTTGGGTCTTAAAGCTCTGAACCAAATGCTCTCCGGTAAAATCCCCCCCAGAGGTCTTTGGTCTGTGGAGAACCAAACCCCTGACCTGAGCACCCAGAACAAGCATCAAGTCAAGCATATCGAACCAGCCCCCCAAATCCACCATTCATTCAGCGAGCTGTGTGTGGCGAGCAGACACCCCCCACCCCCAGCCACCCTATTGACCCCTCAGACACCCCAGCTGAAACAGGCCTCCAGTCTTTACAGACGGTCTTTACAGGCTGTTCTGCTCCGGCTTGCTTTAATCTCCAGGAGGAGGGAGGGTTCATTGTTTCACTGGATGCTTTTCTGAGCTATGTCATTCTTTTTCTTTTCTAGTGCTGGCGAGCATTTAAAGCTACTCATGACTTCACCAGAATAACTAAAGAGAAAAACTCTTTATAAACCGTTGAGTCTTGTAAATGAAGACGATGTTGATTCACTATGGAACGACAGACGTCTTTGTGTCTTATTTAAAGCAGAGTGCAGAACATCCTGTCTGCTTTGCTCCAGTTGAGCTCTTCGTCTTTGAGTGAGCCAGTTCATCAGAAAGCCTGTTTACCATTTTCATTCAGTGCTTACTTGTCGTCTCCAACCGCACATTTGTCAGTAATCTGACTTTTGTCCCCTCCTACATCAGAATACTCTGCAATAATGACTTATTAATACACAATCATAACATAGATAATACAGTAATAGGTAGCTAGCAGCTCCAGTGAGGCTGTATTTAGGCACAACAGTGATCTGAGCTAAACGCTAAGTCAATGACGATGCTAACATGCTCATTTGAAGACCGATGGCGTCACAGCAGCTCGACTAGACTCTCTCATTTCAAAGGCTCCTTGAAAATTGGTCCTTCTTTACCTGGACAAGGAAGGCTCCAACAGGTAGATCCTTCGTGGCCCAAGATTCATTGCATGCCAGTAATGTAAATAATATTGCAGCAAACAACACAGACAGAGAGCCTGAGGATTACATTTTAAGATGTTAGTATTGGGTTTCACCTCAGTTCAACAGCTAACGGTACAACTGTTCAAACCACGAACAAAAAAATGAAACAAGCAACGTGTTATCAAGGTTGCTAGGGGACAGGAGTGGCGCTTTGTGATGCAACTGTAAGGGTGTCACCAGTCTCAAAAGAATTTACAGATGAGAAATTAAGTAGTTAGCAAATCCAAAGGCTGTGCAGAATGTCAATAGTACTGAACAGATATTCCACATTAAGTCTTCAAGCAGGTCAAAGGGCATAATTTCTCATTTTCCCTCTAGGCTTTTACTGTGAAAGGTCTGTAGAAAGTGTTGAATTTGTATAATGGTAGCTTAACAGCAGTCAAAAAATGTGGAAATGTAACCAGTATAGTTATACCCTCACCAATCACTTTATCAGGAACACGTGTACACCTGCTGATTCATGCAATTATCCAATAAGTCAAACAGGTGGCAGCAGCTCGGTGTATAAACTCCTGCACATCCAGGTGAGCGGCTTCACTTAATGTTCACATCAGACATCAGAATGAGGACACATGTAAAGCAAAGAGAAGAACTACCCAGTGTTAGTGTGGTGTCCCTCATAAAGTGCTCACTGAGTGTATCTGTCTCTCTGTTACATGTGCTCACTCATTCACACTGACCTGAGCTAGTGTGTACTGATTCAATAAACACTTACATACCTTTGGCCTGTGGGTCCTTGTCATGTGGAGGTGTGATTAGCTAGTTTCACTTCCTATTCCATCAAACATTAACATTTGTATACACAGTCCAACACTCTCTGTCTCTGTCTCTCTCTGTCTCTCTCTGTCTCTCTCTGTCTCTCTCTCTCTCTCTCTCTCTCTGTGTCTACAACAGAGCACACAGACCCTGTGTTTCGACCACAGTGGTTCCTCCCCACTCTGAGTCATGGTCGTTGTTAAAATGGCTACAAATAAAAAGGGTTTAGTATTAATGAGGATCGGGAGCTCCAGTAAATGATTGATGCTTTCATTGAAATGTGTTTGACATAACAAACATACGGGTGAACACATGCTGAACTTGGAGTGAAAAATCAGCCTACAAAGAAAAGGTCTGTGGTTCGATACTCGGTCGGAGGGATTTTGTTGCATGTCATGCCCCTCTGCCTCTGCCCTTCAAGGGAATCTAAAATGTCAAGAAGAGAAGAGAGAAAAACAGCTGCAATGATAATCACACTAAAGAAGATAAAAATTCTAAACTATACAAACATGATTGGTCATATAGCCCTTTTACCATAGTAGGATCTCATGTAGCTGCTTTGTCGCTGTCATGTGTGGCCCACAATGGCAAAAGATTGGCCAGAATTTTTGGTAAACCAACCCTCTACTCGTATTGTAGGGTCTTATGGTAAATCTGGTGGAACTCATAATGTAGGCTACTCATAAGTGCATTAGCAATGTGGAAGGAGTGACTTGTGGGCATCCATAGCGTCCTGTGTATTCTCTGCATAGATGATGTTGGGTGACTTTTTTTGGCATTTTTACAAGTAGAGTTGTAAGCATCCATCACAGTGAGGGATTATTAGTTATATTTCAGGTGCAGTCTCTCAGTTTGACCTCTGCAAGTCTTTTACATGATCTGGATCAGCTGTTGGTTTTTGTTTACAACCGGTCTGATTGTCTTTTCTCGCCATGTTGCGCGGTCACCCTTAGATTTAAGCCTTGACTTTGGGACGGCCAGAAGGGTCCTGCCCGAAGATCGAAGGCTGCGTACTGGCTCGTATGGGGTTATTACATTTGGGGTCAGGGCTCCAGCGTGATCAGTAAAATCTTAAGATCAATTCCAAAAATGGACAGGGAGCCAATGATGATATGCCGGGGTTGGGAACAGTGTTTGATGCTCTGATGTTTTGTCTTACATTAAATTATTTGCAGTGAGTCTGAGCGACAGCGTTCAGGAGGTGAAAGATTAACGTAGGCGGGAAACATGATTCACAGAATAACAAGTCTGAGAGACCCGGTCACTTCTCTGTGGTACATGATGTTTCTGACTGTGTGGGCGGTTCATCTTCTTATCGCTCACATTTCCTTTATTTTGCCAGGCTTTCTCACAGGGACAAGAAAATGAAACATGTTTCCTGTGTTTCTGCAAACCAATAATCACAAAATCCTCACATCATTGTTTTTCTACACTGTGAGGAAGAAATAGTCATCGGATCTGACTGTTGTAGTGATGGAGCTAATGTTATTCAAATGTACCGAATGTATAAAGACGACAAGGTAAATATGGAGGAAGTTTTTAGTTTGTGTCAACAGCAAATTAAAACAGGTGAAGATCAGAAAACAGAGGCTTCTGACTAAAACATGATCAAATATATTTATAAAACAGCAGATTAGAGACAAATGTTTGTTTAATATACAGTGGCTTAGGAAAGTCTTCAGACTGTTTGCCGTGGTCAGGAGGTTCCTGTGAGATGAGTGTAGCACTTGACTAATTGAACTGATTGTGTGAGGAAAATGTTACAACACAGGGAAGCAACATAAACCAGTTTCAATTGGTAAAGTAAATTTATTCAATAGTAAGGAGATAAGTTAAGATACAACCAAAGTGTAAGGGGTAACTAAAAGAGGCGAAAAGGGCAAACAGCTGCTGCTAAATACAAACTAAATATAACAAAAAGAGGACTCTAGCTAATGGGAGTTGTCACACTTACTTTATAAAGTAAGACGCTGCACCCCTGTTCCTGATGGCTCTCGCTGTCACTGACGCTCTGTGAGTAAAGGTCCCGCCGGTATTTCAGAGACTGTGTGTCATGTATTGTGGGTGTCGTTGTCGTTGCAGAGGCCCGGGCTGATGCAGCGGGTGTGTCGGCTGGCTCTTCCTCTGTGGCTCCTCTTCCTCGCTCTGCTGCTGCTGGCGTTCCTGCTGCCGCTCATGGACGAAGGCAACAGCTGCTCCCTCTCCAACAACTTCGCCCGATCCTTCAACATCATGCTCCGCTACGAAGGACCTCCCCCCACATAAGAACCCTCCTCCGACGGCACAAGATACAGTAACACTTGCTCTCACTCCTGTAAAGGACCATGGCTTACGTAGGACATGTTAGCTGTACTACTTGAGATCCCACAATCCCCTAACCCTCGATCATCATGCATGACTGTACATCATCACAGCTCGAACCCTGTGTTCCTTCTGCAGCAAATCATTTCAAATACTAATCTAACTACTTCTATTCCAGACCTTTTTTATGTTTCCTCCTTTGATATTGTCTTCATTAGGTTGGAAACCACTACCTAAAGTAGCACACACATCTGCAAACATCAAATCCAACCGTCTATGCACGCTGCATACCAGACTACCAACCACAAAGGAACAAGATTACAATTGGACTACATATCCCATGCTCATTTTAAGACTTTCCAAATACTGCAACATATGACTGTAGAAGATTTATCATCCGTAAGCCTAAGTCATTTTCTGTCGTCTTTCAATGCCATGACTTCCTGTCCAGTTTAAACGTGGTCGTCAGCTTTAACTTCTGTTCATCTGAACCTTAATTTAAAAATCACCTGAAGACTCCAAATCCCATCAACCCCTCCTGCCTGCCTGTCACTTCAACAAGAAACAAGAACATTTTCTCATTTTAGGAAAAATACATTTCATTTTATGACAAGATATTTTTCATGTTTTAATTATTTCATAACAAATGACTTCTCTACACTTCACTTTAATGAGACTCATTGGACTCATTATTAAAGAGTCAACAAACCGTGTTAAAACAGTGAATGCCCCTCGTTATAATGACACAGCAGTTCATCTCATTAAAGAAGAAACTTTTCTCATTATAATCTGATCAGTTGATGTTTTGTTAATTAGTTATTTGAGATGAGACATAAAAAAGTTAAATTCCTCCAGGTTTCTGTGTAATAATGAGTCCAGCTCATGTTATGATGAGTTTTGTCAGAACATCAGAGGTTTCGTGACAGAAACGTATCATAGTTTATAATATTTTAATACTTTGGTATGGGTCATTATAACAGAAAAATATCTTGTTATAACATGAAACCATTATAATGAGAAATTTATCAGATTTTTTCTTTTCTTATGGCGGCAGCTTCAGTACTCCTCTACCTATCATCATCATCATCATCATCATCATCATCATCATCATCATCATCATCAACTTCTCACATAAAAGTTGAGGAAACAAATCAAAACCTGTTGAACACCCATGTCTCTCCTGATGTATCTCAAACTGTATAAACCCAAAGTCAGTCAGTCCACAGATACACATGTAGACCATGTACCAGAGGATCCAAACCAAAGACTACAGCACCAGACCTGGAGCTGATACTGAAGCTAACACTGTATCTGTGTTAGTGATCACTCCCTTCATGTGTTCCAGTGCTCCTGTACCTCTTCAGCTAATGTTGTGCTAATGATACGTAGCAACGTTCAAAAGAAATCATGTTCAGTGTTTGTTATTTAATATTTGAAGGTCAAAACATAACTCATGTTCTTAGTGTTATAAAATAAACCAGGACTGTCATTGTGTGTTCACACTGAGAGCAATGTGGCTAGTGCTAATCCTCTGACTGAATGTGAGAGAGAGAGGGCTGTGGTTAGAGAGACCTTTATTTTCATCATCATCATGGTGACTCTTATTATGTTACTGATTTAACATGTCAGCATAGTAAGCAGTCAGTTATCAACCAGTTAGCAGTCACTTAGCAACCAATTAGCAACCATATAGCAGTCAGGGAGCAACTAGTTAACAGTTAGTTAGCAACCAATTGGCAGTCAGTTAGCAGCCAGTTAGCAGTCACTTAGCAACCAGTTAGCAGCCACTTAGCAACCAATTAGCAACCATATAGCAGTCAGGGAGCAACTAGTTAACAGTTAGTTAGCAACCAATTGGCAGTCAGTTAGCAGCCAGTTAGCAGGCAGTTATCAACCAGTTAACAGTCACTTAGCATTAAAGCCCAGTGGTGTACAGTGCTGTGTTTCCAAATCACAGTGAGGGTTGAACTTCATGGACCCCAGTCTGAATGTGGACTAGAAACAAAGCAGCATCCCGTCCACTCTCATATGTTCCATTTGACTGTTTTCAGTATGGTGACATTTACCGTGACGTGATAGAAATTACTTTTTTAATTCATCGTCCCCAAATAATTCCCAAATTGAATCATCTGCAAGAGATACTCCACCAAGCAAGGCTGAGACTGGAGTTCTAGAAACATGCATCACAAATGTCGCCGTGATTTTGAGCATGGTTTTCTTCTTACTTCCTGTACAGAAACCAGACGCTCCACTGGTTCACTCCTGCTCTCTGTTGTGGATTCAGGCTTCAGCCAGGCAGCATGTTCCAAACAAATGTCACAGAAGCAAAAAGTTCTTAATCCAGTGATACAGTTTTAAAAGTTTTAACCTTTACACAACAAAATAGAACAAACTCAACCCCAGACAGGAACCTGTTGGAACCTGTTGGGTGACACAGTCTTAACATCAAACAGATCTTGATCCTGTTGATGATCATGTTGCTCACAGTGTGAACAAACAGGCAGACTGAGTCAGTAACAATCAACCATGACAAATCATCAACATGACAGTGAGAGCTTAACTCTTATTGAAGGATGATGATCTGTGTGTGTGTGTGTGTGTGTGTGTGTGTGTGTGTGTGTGTGTGTGTGTGTGTGTGTCAGTCTTCACTCAGAATGAACTGTTCAATATTTACTGAATGTATTTTGAAGAACCAAAAATCTGTCGGATGTTTATTCCTTTGTTCTTGTGTAAGAACACTCAACTGTATCTTGTCACATGACAGCTGATCCACTAAAGCAGGAAGAAGGAGACGTCTGTTCATGTTTCATGAAGTTTAAATCAGTTTTCCTTTGTTCTTTTTAACTGTTCAATCATCTCATCAGAGCTGATTGTTTTCTGAAGGTGCTTTTTTGTCTTGACCACAGTGACACTTACTTTGCCTCTGACGTTTTCCTGGACCACAGTGTTCTCCTGATGCCAGTGTCTGAGCTGAAAAGCTGGCGATTGTTTTTTTTTTTTTTTCTTTTTTTTTTGTTCAAACCCAAAATAACCTGCACCCGCTCTTTTTATCCTACATTCTCTCTCTCTCTCCTCACACCACGCACAGCCCTAAAAATACACACAAACACCTCCACACACTTTCACAGCTACTTTCCCTTTTTTGGCCATATTTGTGTATATTATTGATCCATCATGTTACTGTGGCAACAGTGGCCAGATCAGGTTTCTCTGTTACAGATTCTTACGCAACAAGTACCACAACATGTGTGTAATATGTTAATCTTTGAGAAGGACTGACGGAGCTCAGGTGATTTCAGAAAGAAAACCTTATATCTAAGACAGTTTGGACGTTTAAGTGAAACTGCTGAGCTGACTCACTAGTTTCCGCATTTTGGATACATCACTACACATCTGTTAAAACTGGATGGTCATACCTGTGGAAGCCCAGTGTTCTGACCTGTAGCGCTCAATAACTGAGCTATCTCACCTTTACACTGCCTTTAAATAGAGCAGGTCCTCAGCAGCCTGATCTGATCTTACATGTACGTTATATCTGCTAAGCGACGTCCTCTGGACTCTGTAGCCCAGTTTTTCCACCATAAACACAGCTTTATATAGTCAGGTCCAAATCTATGACTTCATCTGGTAAAGAGCAGGAACTGAGCTACCTACCGTCGACTTTACGTCCACGTCCTCTCACTGTATTCATACCACGAATGGAAGGATACGTTCCTACTTAAAGGGGTAGTTCAGGTTATTTCATGTGGGGTTATGTGAGGTACCTATAGCTGCTGTGGGCGGGGTCAGCAGGAAAATGTGTTTTAGCCACACAAAACCAAGAAGGAAAAAAAGCTAATATCAGTTGAAGTGTTGTTTTCTTTTGTATATTTTCAACATTTGATCTGCCGTCAAACAGCCCTTTACTTTAAAACTACATTTTCTTAATTGTTGAACTACCGTATTCCTAGGCACAAGTGCACCTTTGCTTAGCTCTGTCTGACTCAAACAGCTGGGGCCGGTTGCACAAAACACCTTAAGTTTTCTACTTAAGTAATGGCACTTGAGGTGTAATTTCTACTTAGTTGAGGGAGTTACTTAAGGTTGTTGCACAGAATCTCTTAAAAAAGTTTCCTTAGTTAGGAAAAAAGCTGAGGCGTTTGCAGCAGTGACAGTAAAATTCTGCTGCATCGTTAAGGGTGTTTCCTGGTCGTGAAACATCATCATCATCTTAATTCATTTTTTTACTTAAGCTCGACCATGTTGCAGTTAAGATAGAGTCAAAGGTACCTTTAGTTCTTTGCTTACTTTGGTCTGTCGTGCAACGGTTTAACTGATTTTAAGTGAGTCCTTAAGTTTAAGACTAAGTTTAAGAAATCTTTTAATACTTCATTGAACATTTTATGGAAACCTTAGCTCAGACTTAAGCAAAATCTTAACTTAAGGTGTTTTGTGCAACTGGCCCGTGCTCTGCGGATTAATACAGCCGTAGTTGCATTTGTGCGTAGTAATACAGTAGTTCAGCGGTTGAAAAATGTAGTTCCAAAGGAAACGTCACACAACCCGAACTGTCCCTTTTATGGCCGGCAGGCGTCTGTTAAACCCTTAAATCAGGTGTCTCACAGATAGTTGAGGATGGATGATAATGGACGAGGTGGTGAGGAAGAAGATGACTTATGGTGACATCACCACTAGACGTCAAGCATCTCGCAGGTTTATGTTGGCGATGACTTTAAAAGTGTAAATACACGTCACGCAGCAGCTTTAAAGAGACGCGACATCACTGAAGGCGTTCAGTTACCATGGCCTTAAAGCTTCATGTTAATCAGCGGTGCCATAACCACATGTATTTATTGACAGTCAGCTGTATAACAGTTCTATAACCAAGTTAAATATAAGGTGTCGTCCTGTCGCCTGTGTTGATGTTGCACACCGAGTCTGCTGCTTATTGCATTGCTCTACTCTGTCTAAATTATGCATGTGTCCCTTTAGAGAAGCCTATGCAACCTCCGCCTGGTCAGACCCTCCATGTTACTGTCCATTGATACTTTATGCAACATGTAAAAGGATTTGAATCCTCTGAGCACAGCTGGTCCTGAACAAGAGTCCACTCCTTATGCAAAAATGTCTGGAGCACCAGAGTGTGGTCTCCATCATGAAAAGGCACAGATGAAGATTGAAAAGTGAGCTTTTTTTATAAAGTGATATAATTCTATTTTATTAAGGTTTAGAAACAGAGTAGAAATGCTTCATATTATTCAACAGAGCTTGTATTTAACCACTGTTTTGTTTTTTGTTTTGTTCGGATGAAATAAAAATAAAGTTTGAGTCCTGAAAGGATTCGCTTCAAATACTCTGAGCTGGAGTCTGTGTGAGTTTTGTTCCAAGGATTCAAGATAAGGATAGTCTGACTACTTTCCTGCTTCCAGTGTTTGTGTGAAGCTAAACCAGGGCCCCCGAGTTCTCTGCACTGAGACCCGAGCCTCCCCCCACAAACAACTAACATGCAAGTATGTGCTGTTTTCTTCATGTCAGATGGATCCTGATCAGCGGCGACTCGGCTGGGAACTGGTGCCAGTTCATGTGGTCTTGGTTACTGGTCCACAAACAAAAACATGGACATCTACCCACATTCTCCTGCCACAACAGCAAAATCTTTGAAGAGAAACTCCCTCTGCTAACAATTATTTTGCAGTGAACCAGAACAGAAACTGGTTCAGTCTTTTATAATATGTGATATCAGGCAGCAGCATCTTTCCCTCCCTCTCATCCGGAAGATGCCCACAGTTGTGATTTGTTTTTATTTTAGAAACAAAGCCATGGATCATTTAATTAATCAACTTATTCATTAACTAAAATCAGATCATTATTTGCTGTGACCCCCCAAAATCTGGCCGTAGGCTCCACACGCCCCTCTTCTTTGTCCATTCTATGATAAGCTGAAAGTTAAGGGCGGAGTCAAGACACTGCCAAGATGGTGACGGTGGAGCAGCTCACTTTGAGCTTCAAAACTACTCTTCAGAAACCTGTGGGTGATTTCACTGAGGCTCCGTCCATCTTTTATTTACAGTCTACGGTTGTGACCCCCCTTTGCCTTAAAACCAGCTCCAGTTCTCCTCGGTGCACCTGCTCACAGGTCTTCGGGTCCTCGTCAGGCAGCTTGTTCCAGCATCTTGAAGAACCTGCATCAGTTCTTCTGTGTATGTAGTCTGTGTCAGTGTCACTGTCTGTTCACGTGATCCCAGATCAGGGCTCTGTGGGGACCAGACCATCTGTTGTAAGACTCCTGGTTCTTCTGGTCTCTGAAGGTAGATCTTTAAACATTAAAGTGAGTAACATGTTTGCACAGTATCTGCACTCTTTCTGTATATTTTACATTTACACATTTTTCTATAAAGAAAATGTATAAATGTAAATATACAGGTGATGGTGGTGATGTAATGTATGTATCACTGGTGAAGTAGAAACAGCCTGGGACTAAACATCTCCACTTTGAGAATCTTCTTGAGTCATAGTCAATATTTCTTGCCACAATATAAATCATGAAGTGTTTATCAGTCTGACAAAGTCCCAGCTTCCTCTCTGTTTCCTGTTCCCACCTCCTGCTACTACAGTCCACTTTCCCAAGAAACACCATCATCATCTAATCTACAGGGTCCATGCCTGTGTCTGTTTGTATTAGAGCTCTTGTTCAGTGTGTTTCTGCGTGTGTGTGAGTGTGTGTGTGTGTGTGCGCGCATACACACACGCAGCCTCCCACGCCGCTCTCACCTTGGCCTCACAGCCAGGCCTACCGAGCTGTGCTGCAATCTGGAGCTTCCACTCTGCCAAGTACATGGAGCAAATTCACCAGAGAGCGCTTCTCTGCTCCAGGAGGATCCAGTCCTTATGAGTCTGTTCTCACAGAGAGACGATCTGAACTATTGCAGTTCTGCAAGAGCCTTTAGAACAGTCACAATAAAACCCACAGAAACACTGTGTCAGCCCCCAGACCACCTAAATGTAATAAATCAAAAGTAAACGAAGGACGAGTCATTGATACAAACCTAATAAAAATGACCACATCAAAACAAAACAAGAGGATCAGGGGCGCCTTGGTGGCTCACCTTGTAGAGCGCGTACCATTGGGACTTGAATCTGACCCGTGGCCCTTTGCTGAATGTCAACCCCCCCAACCTTCTTTTCTTTGTCTCATGGTTACTGTAATAAAGGCATAAAAAACCTGAAAAAATTACTTTAAAAAATAAGAAAAAAAGAGAATCAGATCTGACTGTTAAACATTAGATCGCTCTGATCTACAGCTGTGAGTAAACGATCTGATATCAGATCTTCACATTGATTTATTCTGATTCACTGTGTCATGATAGATGTGTTAACTCCCTCCTCAGTCATATAAATACTCTCATTCCTCCAGGCATCAGCGAGGAGGTGGAGTTCAACTAAAGACTATTAATCAACTCTAAACCTAAACTTAATCAGGGTTCCCACACGTTCCTGGAAAACCTGGAAAACAGTTGACCAGTTTTCCAGTCATGGAAAACACATGGAAAATGAGAGGAAAGAGTAAAATGACCTGGAAAATGATTCCATCATTCTCATATTTTCAGGCAAAGTTATGTTCAGGATCATGTTGATGTTCACAGTCTGATGTTCAGGTGGATCAACGACAAGTTATATGCCTGGAACTCCTCACTAGCCGGCAAGAAGTCCAGTTGTCTTCGTAAAGCTCTAAGAGATAGGACAGTATTATAGTAGTATAATATGTTGTGATATGTAGTGATGAAATATCACCACAGAGCTGCTACTTGGTTTACTCCTCTAGTTTTTTCTCTTTCCACCATCACTGACAAAACAGACAAGGGCAGGCTCCTGTTTCAGTGTTTGAAAGAGGCGTTCAGGGACAGCAGTGATTATCTGAGCACTGAGAGTCCTGGATGAGGAGCTGTGATGAGGCTCAGCGCTCAGATTGATTTGTTTTGGACTAAAGCCCAGTGGAGTGACAATGATTAGTCAGAGAGCTTCCAAAAGCCTCAGTGCTGCAGAGAGCAGAACAATGCTCGACAAATCTCCGTTAGCACCATTATGACGGGCGACAACAACACTACTGTTGACTCAGTGTGAAAAACAATCTCCAGCGCAAGTAAAAGCCTTTCTTGACATGACAGGATAATCAGTTTTACTATTCACTGATTTTCACTCAGATTTTTTAAAAGGTATTTTGCTGAAAAGGCAACACTCAAAAGATTCTTCTGGTTTCTTTGTAACCCTGTAATCCTCCAAGTGCTCCAAAGTTAATGGAAAAATACATCATGTGTCTGTTCTCTCTGGAACAACAAGTAGATGCCTCCATTGGCAGCGTTTCACCAAATACCTGCAAAACTACTGACATTACGTCGTGCACCTGGTCCACATTATACCTGCTAAACATCAGCATGTTATGTAACGTAAAATAAATGTAACTTTTAAATGTAAAAGCCTTCAGTCATGTAAGTCACATGAAAAACTAAAGGTGATGTGCCACACCCACGCGAACGTCCGTTTTGACCAATGCAGCCTGTTTGGCTAAAGTTTCCAGGTAAACAGAATCGGTCTAGACCGAACACCGAGCTAAAAGAGAGTGAATATTGGACATAAACACCAATCCAAATGAATGATGATGTTGCTCTGTAACTCTGGGATGTGTGACAAGAGAGATCACATGATGCAAAACACCCACTAACAGTTGCAGTACATTTAGTCATTTGAGATGTGACCTTTTTGGCTGATTGAAGACCAGACGATCTGCTGCATTCTGGACCATCTGTAAGAGTTTCACTGTGCGTGAAGGGAGGTCCACCAGAAGAGCACTGCAGCAGTCCAGGTGAGAGAGAACCATGGTCCGGACCAAGAGCTGGGTGGAGTGCTGAGTCAGGTAAGACTTGATTTTTCTGATGTTGTATAGAGCAAAGAGACACGACCAGGAGAGAGATGCAGCACGGTCAGAGAGGGAGAGCTGGTCATCAAACATGACACCCAGGTTTCTCATGACCTTGGTTGGAGTAAGGGTTGAACAGAACAACAAAGAACAAGAAATGTCATTCCTACAAAGAAATGTGTTTATTTTTATCAAAGCATTGATTCCTCGACCTTTGTCTAGTTCCATCATTAGGTTGATTATATTTCACGTTGGTTCTAAAAACCCCAACCTGCCCACAAGTGCATTATAATAATGTAATCACATATCAAATACTGCGAACCGAGCGTAATCCAGACTGTGTTGATGTAACACATTGTGCTGTGTGTCAGGACTGATGCAGACCACACAGACTGTGGATACGGGCTGAGCTGCAGCTGATTTGAAAGTGAAATGATTATCCTGAGGGACGAGGTCATCGACAGTATGTAAAACTAAACAGAGGTCACAGGAGAGGAGGATACTCAGAGGTCTCAGTGAGGATTACTTCACATTGTGGTATTTCAATCAGGAGAGTCTAATAAGAAGAACAATAGATCGTGAGAATTAAAGTAAAATTAAATTTATTGTGAACAGAAGGAACAGACTTTGGCGCTTAGACCTCGGCAGGAAGTGGATCAACATGGATGAGATCCATAGGTTTAAGGTCCTTCCAATAAGAGGAATCTTCCCCCGGAGTCTAGACACTGGTGGTGGTGATGAGGAATGGAGCTCCAGAATGGGAACGTCTTCATGAGGGAAACTTCTGATTGGATGGTTTTGATTGGAGTTGGTCTGGCGTCCATGGTTGAGGTGGAGGTGGGGTGGAGGTGGGTCACAAATTCTTCATTTCAGCACCGTGAAGCAGAGAGAGAGACAATTTTTAAAGTTTGACAGCTTACAGGAGATTGGCTGATGGTCACTGTGTAAGGTTGTGATTGGGTGAAGATGTGAATGAGCGGGTGGAGCTTATAAATAGCGGGAAACGGCGTTTGTGACTTAGAAGGCATGCGCAAGGAAGAAGTCTTCATGACTGAACTTCGCCTAGCTTCATTTGGAAGCGGTTTTACTGGTTCCTGCTTCCTGGTAGATCTGCCTCCAAATTCACATGTGGACTCAGTGTGATGCTCATTGAGATTTGTGTGTGGTCTGCTGCATGATGACACACAACTCCATCAACTTTGTGCTTGTGCAGTCAAGTGTCGACTCGCCCTTCCTCCAACTGCATGTGGAGGAAGGGAATGAGTGAAAATGATGATGACTGTAGCGCGCATGTTTGTTTGTGTGTGTGTGTGTGTGTGTGTGTATGTGTGTGTGTGTGTGTGTGTGTGTGTGTGTGTGCTCTTCTGTATCCAGGCAGACACACAACAGATGGACAGGGAGGGCTCTGTGGCTGTGATAGGGAGGGGAGGAATTTGTGTCTGTGACAGCTTGTTGATATGCGTGTGCATGTGTGTGCATATTCATGTGTGTGTGTGTGTATGTGTGTGTGTTGTAGAGATGAGGATAAGGAAGTGTATGTGACTTGATGAATCTGTGTGTGTGCTTTGGCTGTTTGTTATTATTTAATTTGAAGGACTTTAATTTGAAAAATGTGATGTTCATGATGATCATTTATTTCTCTGCCTGTGTGCACTTCATAACAAAATGACATTCAGTGTTCTACAGAGTCTGTGTCCGACTAATGCCTTACATCATTTTTTTAAATGTTTATTTGCTTTTAATTTATAATATAATTTTTCTTTTCAATACATTTTTAATACACATTGTCTTTATTCTATTTAGTCACAAGTGTGAATTTAATGTATTGATATTTGTATCATTTAGAGCTGCTAATTTATTCATTTCCATGTATAAATCTACTAATTAGGGAAGAAGTTTGATGTGTGTAGCAGGACTGTCATGTAGTTTGCAATGTTGGATATTTAGCACAGTAAATATTTAGTTTCACCAACATTTAGATTCAACATTTAAATTTTAATTCAACATTTAGATTTTGATTTTACATTTAGATTAAAGTTAAGATTATAATTTAACATGAACATTACATTAAATATTTTTTTAAAGAAGTTAATGTGACAAGGTTCTCAAGTCTTAAAATCTGGCAAAAAATTCACACCACTTGTTATGCCTCCGTGCGGGCGACAGTCAGAGCCGGAGGCATGTCGCTTCGGGGTTTTCCGTCCCTCCGTCTCATTCTCGTGGACACGATGTCTTAGTCTTGACAGAATTTCTTCAAATTTGGCACAAACACTCACTTGGTCTCAAGGATGATGTGATTAGATGTTGGTGGTCAAAGGTCAAAGGTCAAGGTCACGGTGACCTCAGAAAACACTTTTTAGCCATAACTCAAGACTTCACAAACATTTCACACTAATGCTCCATATTGTATATGACTCTGAGTGGTCGAGGCAGACAACCACAAGTGATAATCCTTTTTTTTAACAATTGTGGAAAATTGTTGTTAATTTCCACTTTACACTACGTGCCCCATATTTATTTAGTATTCCTTTCTGCAGCACCTTTTTCCCACAGTTCCATTACTGTTGTGGGTTAAACGTCACCAGCCAGACAGACTTAGAACAAGAATGCAAGCAAATTGCTTACCTACAGTAGCTAAGATCAGAAAGTCTAAAAATTCTACAGTAAACCCCAGAAACATGTTTGACTTTTTCATAAAGATCTATGAAAGAAGCTATTCATAAGAAATACAGATGGTGGCAGAACAGCTGAAGGACCTTGGCTTTCTATCACAAGCAGAATGTTTGTGAAAACACTTACAGGAAGCTGTATGAACTTCATGTTTTCTCTTCACAGCATCAGAATCAAACACATCTGACATGGTAACACTGTATAATACCAGAGGGAACATGCTGGCTTTTTAGCTGCTGAATGCTCCACTGTCACTGTGTGTGTGTGTGTACAGTGGGTGTATCAGAGCTCTTTTACCACTGCGGCTGGAAACAAAGATGATGAGAGTTTTAGAGCCAAAACAACGAGCCAAAAGAGGCTAAAAAGCTAGAAACAGCAGAGGTGAGGATAATTCTCCGAAGGTTCATCACTATGAGCGACTCATTTCACATTACAAGACATTTCAGCTGCTGTTAAAATATTGTGTTAAAATATATATATATATGTATATGTTAATTGTAGCCCACCTTTATGGAGGAATAGGGATGTCACAGGAAAAGTTATAAAGCATTTCCTTCATTTCCTATTTTAATAGACATTAAAATAGGAAATATAAAAAGAATTTATGAATGAAGGATTAATCCATCAATGGACCTTCAGTGCTGGTAAAACCAGGCTAAACGATCCCAGTTGGCCATGGGATGTTACAAGCTGTCTGATTGGCTGGAGAAGTAACCCAGTGGCTTTTACCAGCACTGAAGCAGTGTCACAGAAAGGCTAGACAGAGAAGCTAAATTACTAAACTAATGGATTAGCTAAAAGGAAAAGCAGCAGGAAAAAGGAAATAGAAATTGAAGAGAGAATTCAGGTATGTATTCCCATTTTTAAAATATCTTTTATATAAATAGTTTTCAAATTCCTTTATTTCATGAATTAATAAATGTACTTTTACATGGTTTATTTATGTGTGTTTGATGCTGTTTTTGTAAGTCCACTTTTAAATCTCAAGTATTTAGTAATGGATGAATCGTTCATTTATAAATCATTTTTACAAAACCTGTTTTTAAAATATGAAATTAAGGAAAAGCTTTATGACTTTTCCTGTGTCATCCCTGCTCCTTCATACACCCTGCCATGTGACATCTTGCTCCTGATTGGCTGAGTGTCCTTTCAGCCTGTTGCTTAGCCAGAGGAGGGACTAACCTGGTCTGTCCTCTGATGGACACGTTCCCTGAAAAAGACACCTGTAGAAAACCTGCATCAAACACAGCTGAGGGGCAAACAGCAGCTCTGCTCTGCTGGCCCACTCAGAGATAGATAGATATATGTTTATATAGGTTATGTGGGTACAGAGCGTGTCAGGCAGAATGAATGAAACACAGGTCAAACTGAGCAACTTTAAACCCAGAGAAGAAGAATTGCATAGTTTTGGCTTATTTCCTGTTTACGTCTTCACTGCCAGCTCTGTCACAGCCAAATGTTCTGCAGTAAATCACCTCACCATGTTCCTGACATGTTCACTGTTAAACTGCTCACTCAGGAACAGCAGGATGTGAGAAGTTTATTCTGAATTGTGACTAATGACAGATTATTATTGTGTATTCTGTAACTCCAATGAATTCAGCTGTGGTTATGTAACACTTCAGGAGGGAGGGCTTTCCCTTCTCTTATTCTCTGGAAGTATGATGTGTTTTATTTTCTTTTTAACCCTTTCCTTATCCCGTTGAGGCTTAGTACCAATCCAAAATAACAGTGCTGACCTATAGTATACATTTTACATGTAAATAAGACCTAATACATTAAATTGATATTGTGAATCCAAATAAATTGAAGCTGTGAAAAATAATTTCTCATTCAAACTCTTTGGTATGTGATGTTGCAGCATTATATGAAACCATTTGAACGAGGAGGAACCACAGAAACGAAGGCAAAGATGTGTTGGTAAGTGTTTGTATTTCATTGGTTGAATTTTTGATTTTGATTTTTTTTCTAAAAGTCTCGTTTAAACGAATAAAGTTAATTACTGAAAAATGTAAAACAAAGAGAATAGAAAACATACTTTTGTTATTGAATATGCTTTTTTTATTCTGGTCGAGCAGCGTTCTTTTCCACATTATGTGCAGCCTCCTGCTGTTCAGGTTGAGGTGATCTCATGAAGTTGGTCTGTGGTCGGGTAACAGACCGCTCAGACCGTCCCCTACCAACAGATGCTGCCCCCTCTGCAGCTTCTCAGGAGATCCAGAAATCTTTAGGTTCAACTGATATATGTCTTTTTTAAACATCTTTTTATTGTATATTTTTTATCTGTACAAATACAGAAAATGTATAAACAAGGACAAAAAAATAAAAAATAAAGAAAAAAACAAGACAGGAACCATAATCACTGCTGTGATGATGAAGAGGAGGGAATATTTTAAGTCTATGTACACTGTGTATATATATATATATATATATATATATATATATATATATGTATGTGTGTGACCACTTCTTCTATGATATATAATACAAAAAACAACGGACAAACAAATCAGGAAGAAGAAAAGAAAGAAAAAAACTGCTCACACACACATACACCAGTATCCACAACCACCAAAAAACAAAGAAGCATCAAGAGCATAGAGCAAAAACTATCTGTGGTACACAGGGTGGAGGTCTTGGAGGTCGCCTCCTATTTGTCAAGAAGCGGTTTCCAAATCTTAGGAAAAACTATTTCCTTGTTGACCAGTACTTATAGAAGTGTTTAGAGGTGAAGCACCTTTGCCAAGTCTTTGACCCATATATGGAACTCATATATGGATACATGTCTTAATCCAATTTGCTGTAAATATACTTTTAATTCTAGGATCCACAATTCATCCTCCAGGACAGACAATTTATATATTGTGTTAAATGAGATTAATGCTGAGATTCACAACAGAAAACAACACAGTGAAAGTTGATCAACACCCTGATGTGGGATGAAAAGTTAGTTTGACTGGTGCAGGATAAATTACCTGACTTTTTTTTACTGTGAATCTGACGGCGTGGGAGGCTACTACAGTTACATGCAGAGGGTGGCTCATTAGATGCTCTGCTGCAAAACACAGACAAAGGAGTGACAGAAAAAAATCTGTTGATGATGGAACATGAGAAAGTAGAAAAGCAGCACATGGAGGAGCCTCATAATCTGGATCTTACAAAACCAGTGTTACTCATTAGATCAGAGCTGCGAACGTGTTTACATGAAGAAACATTTGCTTTGTACAGACTAAGACAGAGATATTTAGGGATTGGTGATAAGGCTACATGTAACCAACCCCTGCTACTCACAACTTCAGACTTCCCTCCAACATCTTTGACATGCGAACCAAAACAAGATCATTATACAGACTTACATGGATCGTATCGTAAGTTTAATGATCTGGTTTCTCTCTTCGTCTGACCTCCGCTCTTACTGTCTTTATTTTGTTATTCCTCCACACCGTCGACAGCCAGAGCTAGTGGCATATAGTTTTCAGGTTGTCTGTCCGTACTGAACTGATCAGATTTCAATGGTCAAAGGTCAAAGGTCAAGGTTGCGGTGACCTCACAAAACATGGTTTCAGCCTTGTGAACGTGATATCTCAGTAGATCCTTGAAGGAACTTCTTCAAATTTGGCACAAACATTAATTTGGCCTCGGTGAAGAACTGATGAGATTTTGGTGGACAAAGGTCAAAGGTCAAGGTCACTGTGACCTCACAAACCATGTTTTGGGCCGTAACTCACAATTTAATTCACTAAATATGAGACAATTGAACTCAAATGTCTATGAGGAAAAAATCGGGCGATTACATTATATATCCAAAAGGTCAAAGGTCAACTTCACTGTGACATCATAATGTTCTGTAAAAACACTTCTGGCTATTATTCAACTCTGTAACTGAGCAAGGACAGACTGTGACTGTACTTCCTGTAACTTGACTAGTTGGTGGAGGAAACTACTGTGAGGTCGTGATTCTAGTTTTTATCTAACAATTTTTAACCTTGTCTCATATTTTGAATTTCAGTCACAATCAATAACTATGACCAGATCATTACCTTGAAACGTTGTCGGCTCTGCAGTCTGCACTTCAGCGACGAGGCGCAAATGTCAAGGCTGAAGGGTAAAAGGGATTACAATGACAATTACCTGAAATAAATAAATAACAACGTTAATTACACTAATGTTAAAATCCAACAACAATGGCACCTAACGTGTAGGTGGACTGGCTGTGATTTGTGTTTGAATCTGCAGGCCCTCCCTCCACCTCCTCAGCACCACCTCTGCTGACAGCTTTCATAAGACTGCTGCATCCACATGTAGCAAGAAGTGAAAATCAAACATGGTTACAGATGAATTCCTACGTACCTTCGACAGTGCATGCACACCTCGGCTAAATAACGACAACACAGCGAGATAAGGAGAAAATGCTGACAAGAAAATGAAAACCTGGGTTACAAATCTGACAGTGGCCATTGAGATCTGTCTCCTGTTGAGCTCATTTTGAGGCGTCACACACGCCTTTACATTAGATAATATTCAGGGTTAACTTCAGCCGGCACAAAACAGCTGCTGGGATTAAGGTTTTTTGTTCAGAGGTCCACTGCATGGAGAGTTGTGAAAAGTCTGATCATGATACGACCAACGACAAAGCAATGATTCCTTTTTCCTCCGAGTGATTTGCATGTCACAGTCATACAGGAAATAAGATTCAAATTCTGTCGAACCTTCCCAAAGAGGTCTCCTTCAGGACTGGATCAACTTTAAAGATGAAGTAGTTAAATGATGTGACAGGGCAAAATGTGTGTTAGCATCAAATGAATGCAAAGGTATGGAAGCAGGTTCACATTGTCATTGTGAGCATGTTAGCATGCTGATTTTAGCATTTAGCTAAGTCTGTGCAGCTGTAGCTTGTTGGTCTTGCAGGAACACAGAGCTTTGCACACTCACTTAATGAGAACACACTCGCTGAATTGGCCACTGGTGTTTATATTGATCGTGAGAACTATGAGAATCCACGCTAGAACTTAAGGTCGAGAACCTCCTGGTTCCTCCTGTGTGTGTCTCTGTACACAGCTTCCTCTCATCTGTGGCATTCCCTGAATTCCCCACCAGCAATTACAAGGCCGATGCACTTAACAGATAAAAGCCACACACACCAACAGGCTGGAGACCAACATGAGTATGAGATTAAACATGAGGCTGAACCACGTAAGAGCCCACATCACAGAGACTATCAACCATTTTTAGTGCTGTTGTTGGATGAGATGTGCGGTGTGGTTGCTGTCTGACAGTAATTATAAGAAATAGATTGTTGTGGTGGAAGTATTTGCTGTGTGATTTGATTGTTTGGTGAGGACAGCTGGGTGCAGTGAGATGTGCCAGATGGCTTTTAAACAGATTACTCCAGATGATGTCTGCCGGCCGTTTGCTGATTTTAGCTCAGCGAAGATCAGGATCAACTTTAAGGTTGATACATTCACTTTAAAAAAAAAAAAGATCCTGTTTATGTCAGGAGGAGGAGGAGGTGGATCACTGTGCTTTCTGGTTACATAACATTTGCCTCTGCTTTGTGTTGTGTGGGCTGGGGTACATGGACTCCGCTGTTTAAAAGACAGCATCCGACAGGGAAAAAATAACCTGGGTTGCATGTGGGTCAGTATGCAAATGTCTCCCTCTCTCTCATCTGTGTTTATTTATAGAGATCCCACTTTGTGTGTTAGCTTGTGGGGGATTCTCCATGTGACTACTTGAAATTAAATATACAGTCTCTGCTGAAGGAAATGTAACCGGAATACATTCTAACTCTTATTCTTACCTTTTTCAAAGGAATAAACAGTTTTTTGTAAAAGTACACTAATTCTCTGTCTAGGGGTGAGAAAAGAAGATCAATACAATCAGTCAATACTTAGGATGTGGTTAGCTTCATTAGCATAAAGACTGAAAGCAGAACCATAAATGATCATTTCTGTTTAAGTATTAATCAGTAAGCTTTAGAGCTGTTGGTAGATGTAACTGTGATCTTTGAACAGAGCTGTTTCCTCCTGCGTCCAGTCTTTCTGCTAAGCTAGGCTAACAACGTCCTGTAATTAACACAGACATTAGACTGATATTAATCCTATCATCTAAAAAAACACATTTTCCAAAATGCTTCTTTAAACAAAATTAATTCAGACAACTGCTTAGGCCCCCTAAGCGCACAGGGACCCCCTTATTGTCAGTTTTGCAATAACAACTATAAACTCCCTTAACACCTCCCATAAAGACACTGCACTGCAGCGCACTGCTGCTGCCCCAAAACCCCCCTAAGTTGATGTATCCTGTAGCTAGCATCTTTGAATTGCCTGCATGTGAGGCGTATAGGGAACATCTGTAAATAGTAGGATCTACAGATAGTCTGCGTGAGGCATTTAAGGAACATCTGTAAATAATAGTGTCTACAGATAGTTTGCATGTGAGGCCTTAGGTGGATATCTGTAAATTGTATGTTGTAAAATTTTAATTGTATAAAAGTACAAAAGTATTAGCATGAAATATAAAGTAAAAGTACTCAGAAAAATACATATTATATTATTGGAGAAGAATTATCAATGCATCACTTTAATATTGCAGCTGGTAAAGGTGGGACTTATTTCAAGCACTTGGTAGCTAGCTACCAAGCTGCTAGGTGGATAACTGGATCTGCAAAGTAACTAGTAATTAAAGTTTTAAAACAAATGTAGCAGAGTAAAAAGTTCAATTTTCACCTCTGAACTGTAATCAGAGAATAAAGTGGCATAAACTGTAAAAGTAAATCCTACATTTGAAATCTGCTGATACTCACATTATGTGATATGAGTCACAGACAGGGGCTCGAAAAGTGGAGAAAAAAGAGTAAAAGAAAATACAATGATCAAGATATTGATGATTTGGAGACATGTGTTTTACATGTATTGGTAACCATATTGTCTTCATCAGGTATTGCTGCCTAAAATCTGATAAGTCTGATCTTGGTGATTTGATGACATAATGAATATAATGAATCTCTAGTTGGTCCTAACCTTCACTGTATGTGTGGGTAAAAGCTTTAACTGGTCTGGACTGGTTTTGTATCCTCGTTTGAGGCTCAAACCAAAAAAAGAACTGAAATTGACTCCAAAACTTTTTCAGTTCATTGTCAATCTGTCTACACCTACACCTCTAAAGCCTATCTCAACTGTAAACTAAAATATGACTGTGTGTCTGAAGGGTATAAACACCCTGCACTAATACAATCCTCGTTTCCTGTGTGGTGACAGTGTACAGAGACCAGACACAGCTTCAGTCTGGACTTAATGACCAAAGCACAGAGAGAACCACATTTATTCATCTTCAAATTCACTTTGAAACCTCGTTCAGCTGAAATACAAATTAAATGAGAAGAAATTCTAAACCAGTGTTCTACAGAAAATAATGACTTGTTTTCACATAATCAAACCTGCATGTGATTAGAAGTTCTTGTTAAACCAGGAATACACAGAACACATTTATCTCACATAAATAAAATATAAATATATAAACTTTCTTTAAAATGATTTTTCTTTGTAGTTGTAAAACTATTTTTCACCTAAAGGGCCTGACATTCCATGCAGATGTTTTTTTATCTATAAAACATAAATATTAAAAGCATTGAGAGAATCAACACAGATTGTGATTGCTGACTGTGAAAGGCTGATATTTCTTTTTTTTTAACTTACAGCTGTACATTAATTAATCAGTAATCAAAGAATCAAACTGTGAACTTAAAGGAGCTATTTGTAAGCTTTGCTATTGCTACATAGCCAACGTTAGCATTAATAGATGTTTACTTATTAGTCTAGGCAAGAGCTTGAGCCATTGTTGCGTTTACAGCACTATAGGTTATAACACGTCCTCTGGGCTACAGTGGCTCAGTTCCAGAAAGTGATTAGATGGGTCGGGTCGGGTTGGCCTGCTAGCTAGCTGGCTAGCTGGTTAGCATGCTAACTTCAGTGGAAGAAAAGAAGTGAAATAGAAACAAAGCAAAGTTGCTTTCCACCTCTGGAGACAGCTGTTAGTGAGTAAAGGAATAAAGTTTGATGCTGAACTCACAACGTTTCTTCTAGACTGGTAAGTAAATGGCTGTTAATGCTAACGTTAGCTATGTAGAAATAGCAAAAGTTACAAATGGCTCCTTTAAGATGCATCTGATCCAAATAATATTTTCACTCACTTCACTGTTTGGACCCCAAACACACTTGGTTAAGCTCTGATCCAACTATCCAACAATTATCAATATTTAAGTGTATGACAAAAAATTTTAGTTATTTTATTTTTGTTATTATCAACAAATTGTTGTGTTGCTGAAACAACTATAACATGTAACCTATACAGTCTCTGTCACATCATGTTGGTGAGCACAGCCACATGTCTACCTGTATTCTAACTGAGAATACAGAGTTCCAGTTGTTACTTTGGCCAGCATCGTTTAAATAGAGCACACAGCCATTGCCATGGTTACCCAGTGTTTTGGAAGGAGATACCAATGAAGGAGAAAGGAATGGTCAGTCGTGAGGGAGTTATTAGTGGTGAGAGAAGTTTGAATAGATCTATGATATTTCTGTTTTCAGTGTGTCAGTGTCCCACACGCCTCAAATCACAAAATCTGTGCTTTGTTTCACAAAATGTAAACTGTGGATGTGCCATCACTCGAACATCACTCCTGCTAGAGACGGGATGAACCGGATACCTGCTGCCTTCAGACGGCTGTAAACAGATTCACCTGAGTAAAGGAAAGGCGTTCAGCACTGACGACCTACTGACTGGTAAGAATCCCTCATTAATCTTTATGCAGTTGCAGTGCAACTTGTACACTTGAGCAAAACATGACTAAAGGCCTTTGTGTGATTTTAGTCACTTCACTGAATAAGATGACTAAAGAAAAGTGTGCTGAGCAGGCAGGTGGTGGACCATGCAACATCCACACTACAGTGCGCCACTGGTATGCATCACCAAACCCGTCCTCTCCCTCTCTTCTCATGGTGAGTCACCAAGACACCGAACACAGCGCTCCACATGGAAATACCATGTTCCCTGGAGAACTACTGCATTTCACACCATTCCTGGAAGCAGAGCCCTACGTTGGACCCCCAAAAAAGGTAAAAAAAAAATTGTTCAGGAGGGTTGAAACATTTATAAATGCTTCTTACCTGTAATTGTAAATGTTACAATATATTTCTCATATTAATGCCTGGAAGAATCTTATAATACGTTTTCAGACCTCCTAAACTGGACTGTACCATTTCCTAACCTTGACGTTAGCTGAACGTCTCGTCTGTTGCCTCACTCCATCAGTGGCTCCGTCCTCAGGCAAATTGAGACACTGTAGGTAAATTTAAGTATTTAATAAACTTTTTTTTTGACAATTTTTTGAAGTTATATTTTCAGGCATTTTTGCCTTTATTAGTACAGTACAGTGAGAGATAGACAGGAAATTCAGGGCGAGAGAGGGGGGGTGGCATGCAGCAAAGGACTGCGGGTCAGACTCGAAACCCACAGCCGCTGCGGACTGAGCCTGTGTGGTACGTGAGAAAAAGTTGACCCCCACAATTGTCATTTTTTAATTCGCACTGTGGCCATAAGAAACATCTTCCATCAACATACCAGCAACTCACTTTGTGCTGCCTGATTTGACCGAACCTCCCACCTGCTTGGTCTCCCACCTGTGCTGAGCACCACCATACAGACGGGCAAAGTGAATTTCAGGGTCAGGAAAATACCAAACTGTCAGAAAGCTGCTCGTGCTGGTTGTTGTGCCCCCACATTAATAGGGCTCTTGATGCTCTACTGAGTATCTGGGGCAGTGAGAACATGTATGTGGGACTGAGCCACATAAACCAGTGTGTGTGTTCACGGTTCTGAAGGAATACGTCTGTGAAGTGTCTGTGAAGATTCTCAGTTATCCAGGTCATGGTTCTCCAAAAGATGTTGAATCAGGTGCAGCTGGACTTTGCTGAAATATAGAGTACCGCCCAGATAATTTCTTCTAACTCAAAGTTTCCTTACTGGCTGTTCTTGGAGCTTTCAACCAGATCTTCATCAGCAGATGTCATGTGTGTCTGTTTCATGCTCAGTGTTCTTTCTATTTCATCAACAGACAGCATCAGGGGCTATATCTCCCCACTTATACAGCCGTCTGTTGTCACATGACTGAAGATCACATGTGATGAGAAACGAGCCCTCTCCATGACAACTGCACAGACTCCATCCATTAAAGGCTGTTGACACTCCAGAAAAAGTTAGTGAAGGCTTTTTCTTATTTTCTTGTTGTTGTTTTTTTCACTCTCTACTGCAGTAACATGTGACACATTCATGTTCATGTATGTTTCATTCATTCAGCGCATGTTTCAAGTTGTAGTTGGGTCATTAAAGTTTTTGTGTCCTGTTCAAACACTTTATTGTCTTTACAGACACCAGTCTTCAGACACATAGAAACTGATGCTTTCTACACATGGTAATAAGCAGAGGAGCTGAGGACCTGGCTGGCAGCGTGGGTGGGGCTTATACCTCTGCATCTATAATGAATGGATTTTACATAACCTGCTGAAGGGAAGAGCAAACTAAACAGACCCCAACCACCACCAGGGGCCCCACACAAGCACATTACAAGGTCATTTTCAGTATTTATTTAATTAGATATCTATTTAATTTATCTTTGCATTTGCACCTTGTTTACAGGTTCATTCAACAACCACGAGCAATAATGAACCAAGTGACTCACTTGCCTTGAAGTTGTAGACTAAATACAGGCAAATGAATATATGTCCTCTTTCCTGTTCGTCTGTGTCAGTTCATCAGCTGAAAACAATAAAAAAATAAACAACCAATAAGCTGCCTAAACAAAGCATTGTTCTCAATGACGTTGGCATCGTTCAAGTACTCAGACAGGTCCCTTTGTCAAAATCTAGTTGTAAAATCATCATCATTTCAGTTTTGTACTTTGATGTTGCATATTTCTAAATTCATTTCTGATTCTCATTCTTTCTAATTATGACATGGTTGACCTGGTGCTATGAAGTGTTCCAGTGTACAATGGATGAACCATACACTGGCAGTGACATGAAGGGGGCCCGGCAGCTGATTTCCTGTATGGAAGGTGGTCAATACCAACAGTTGGCACTGAACGTCTGGTCAGATTTGTAATGTTGTTTAGGCTACTTATTCTTTGATCAGACAGTTCATGAATTGAAATAAATAATACAATTCATATAGTTCTAAATCATATTTTGCTTTACACTGTATTTTATTTAGACAGAATATTCCTCTCTAGCTGCTTTTGTTTGTATTTCAAGTTCTCCAACCTGTACAACCATTGAGGTTGCTTGTACTTACCCTCTTATACGATCCTTAACACTGTGGAACAGTCACGGTCTGGTTAAGTTTAGTCACAAATACTACTTGGTTTGATTTAGGAAAAGATCATGATTTTAGTTAAAATAAGTACTTCCTTAAAGGAGCTGTAAGCGTTGCTATTGCTACAACGTTAGCATTAGCAACTGTTTACGAAACGTTGTGAGTTGAGCATCGAACTTAATTTCTTTACTCACCAAATGCTGTCTCCAAAGGTGGAAAGAAACACCAGTGTTAACTCTTGTCTCTATCACTTCTTTTCTACTGCTGAAGTTAGCATGCTAACCAGCTAGCTCCTGTCCGGTCGGACTGTCTCGTCACTTTCTGATACCGAGTCGCTGTAGCCTCCAGTCTGTCATGAAGTAACTGCCAACGTTAGCTATGCAGTAATAGCAAAATTTACAAACAGCTCCTCTACACTTACAGGACCTTTATTGTCATGATCACAATTCAGTTGCGGTCGTGGAAAGAAAAAGAACACAAATGAAATGAACTGTGGCCTTCTGTGTGAAAGTCCAAAATTTTGTCAACCCATCCTTCCACCCCAACCTCCTCCTAATACAGACTACAGACCCGGTTCCAAGGACTGAGTCCAGCCCATATGATTTTCTGTGTATGCACCAGAACTGGTCCAGATGTGGAAGCAGCATCTGACAATCATGCTGTATATGGGCCAGATCTGGGCGTGTACTGGGCGTGTACTGGGCCAGAAGAAATCAAGCATCAAGCACCAAGCACCAAGTACGGCCAGATTTATTTAGCGATCTGGTACAGGAGAGCAGATTTCACATTTGACGTTTGGCTTTGTTAGTTAATTGTAGTAAACGAGAGCTGCAACTAATTGTTTTTCCAAACCACAACCCAAAGATAATCAGTTTACAACAATGTAAAACAGAGAAACTCTTCACACTGTAGGTGGAATCAGAGAAAACCTACTCACCCTCTTTTTATAACCATTGTATTCATGAGTCATTTACTGGGAAGAGTGAGGTTGATGTGAAAATACTCTGATTTTGTTGTTGACTGGTATTGTGTATTATGTGAATTACCACTTCTTCCCCTCCTCCCTGCTTTTTACTGGTGTTGTCAGTGAGTTTGTGTTTGTGTGTGCGAGTGAGAGAGAGAGAGAGAGAGAGAGAGAGAGAGAGGTGGGCGGGCACTGGATCAGCTCCATCCCACCTCGGAAATACCAACCAGGTGCTGCGGCTCCTTCTTCCCCTGCTCTACACTCATCTCTCCGGGCTTTTGCCACAGACCTCCGCTGCTGCCGCTGCATCGGGAAGAAACCCGCAGTAAACACCAGCGATGTCCGGCCAGTAACTGAAACCCTCCCGTTCTCACCCCGAGTGTCCGGCTTGCATGGCCCCCGGTCGGCCGCCCGGACAATAGACAGCCCGCCTGCCCGCTGCAGCAGCAGCAGCAGCAGCAGCTTCCCCTGCAGCCGGGGAGGCTCTCCAGTGCTCCAGCCCAGGATCCTGCAGCACGCTCCGCGGCTCCAGATGGCCGGACACGAGTGGGAGGACTGGTTCGAGCGGGAGGAATTTATCGGACAGATCAGCGACATCAGAGTGCAGAACCTGCAAGGTAGGAGCATCCCGACGAGTTGTGGTCTTGTTGCTGTTGTTAAGTAACACAGTGGGCTGTGGGGGCTCACCGTGGCCTGGCCACGCATGCACAACTTCACTGCAAAGTGTCTGCGCGCTGCGACGGACTTTCACTGTCGTTCTCGGCTTTTGGGAACTTTTGATGGTGTTTTGTTGCCTCTCAGCATCCAGAGCTGCACACGGAGGCTCAGAGGGGTTTACTACAGAGCTCCATACCACAGTGTGAGGTCCGGGGTAATTCATGAAGTGCACATTGTGTATAAAGAACCAAGACCACAAGAGGGTCTTTGGTCTCTGGAGGGAACTCTTTGCTGAGGTGCTGTTTTAAAACAGGAGCTCAAAGGTAATGCACTGCTACAAGCTGACAAACTGAGAGTCTGTGCACAAAACATGCTTTTTAGAGCTATAATAATTAGTCAATTAATTGATCAGTGGACTGAGAAAATGACTGATTCATTATGAAAGTGTAAGACACTGTCTGATCCCACCCTCTAGGAACTGCTGCTGCTTTGTTTTTCATGATACTGAACTGAAACTGTTGGAGGGTTAGGGTCCTCTGTCTCTCCTCTTTGATTCTGGGCTGATCCATGAATTCATAAAGCTCCTCTGTGCTTCACATATCAATATGAGTCACAGGCGTCATTCATATTATAGTGTGATTCCAATAGTGTTTTCACTAGCAAAATCAAAGTATCACTGTCATTATGACTTTGGTCAACGTGACTCAAAAACAAACCTAAAGGTTGTTGTTTATGTCGTGTTTATATCAAAACAATTACTATCTGCTGATTAATCATTGTCAGATATTTTTTTAACTAGGCTGGTCTTTAGTTCATTTAACCTTCACAGGAACTGAAGCTAGATGTAAAGGAGTACTTTAGCCATTTTATATTGCTCTTCTATAAAATTGGGGAGCTAACAAGAAACAATCAACATGTGAGTGATTAAAATCGAAGCAGCAGAGAGGCTGCAAAAACACTGAATCTGACACTTCACATAATGCAACCAACACTGACTTTTATTAAGTATAGACGCACTGATTGATCCGGCTGATGACCGGGTTTCAGCGTGATCGGCAATGATCGGTGACTGGCTACCAGTCTTAGATCTGCTCAGATATCACTATTGGCTTTAAAATATCCACATCTCCATCTAATTAGCTCCAGCTCTTGTAATTTGATTCTATCCCCCAGGCAACCCATCTTTAAAGTACACTGTACCTCTCTCTCTGCACCACTGTTTAGTCTTGTCTGTTGTCTTCAGTTTATTGTATATTTCTTGTGATGTCTACTCCTGTTTCAAACAGTAATCATAGTTCCCTAAACAATCCTCTAAAGAGGTGCTGATCTTGTTTCTCGCTGTAACGAATGGATGAAAACAGGATGCGTCAGGGAACTAGGTTGTTGGTGATGATCAGTGTTATACGTCCAGGTGTAGTTCCTGCTCCTGCGGGTGTAGAAGTTGTTCTCTCTGCTTCTCCTCCACTGGATCTATTCCTGTGTGACTTTGGGAGAAGGTTGAATCTGTTGAGTTTGATGGACTAACACCAAAACTGTGTTCAGTGTTGATGTTGTTGATGAGATCAGTGACATGGTTTCCGATATCAAACTCCTCTGTAACCTCTGGACATGATTCCTCCTGTTCACACCAATAAAAGCCAAGAATAACAACATAAACCCAGAAAAGCAAGTTGCCTCATTTGAGCAGGGAGGGTCATTTTTGATGTTGCCAAACACAAATCTGTGATAACATACTCTGAACTTGGAAAGGTGTAAGAGTTTATTTGCGAACACATGGAGTTCTTCAGAAACGCTTCCTCAGCTGTTATCACATGATCAGAGTTCTCCACTTAGATCACAATCTTTTAAACAATTTTCCATCCATCCGTCCATCGGAGTCGGTGGCAGCAGGTTTAACGAGCTAGTCCAGATGTTCCTCTCCCCAGCAATGTTGTCCAGTTCCTCCAGATGTTCCCAGGCCATACGACATATGTAGTCCAGAAGGTTCTGGGTCTACCCTCGTGCCTCCTTCCAGTTTGAGGTTCCCCCGTAGAACAACCTCCAATGGAAGGCGCCCGGGAAGCATCCTGACCAGATGCTCCAACCACCTCAACCTGCTCCTCCTGACGCAGAGGAGCAGCGACTCTGAGCTCCACCCTCCCAAGCACAGCGGTATAGTTAAAAGTCAGTATTTTGATACACATTGCAGAGCATGCAAGCCCGCAATTACAACAATTTTAAGATATAACGCAGTTGTAATGTCCCAGTGTAACGTGGCCTTTAATTGGGCTGGTGTTATTGCATATTGACAGAACTCTGCTCTGCTTTTTGAACTGCAGTGAACCTGTGAATCATGTGGGAATATCTAATACACTGTAAGAATTGCCAGTTGCCAAACAGGGCTTTACAAAGATTAGAGGAGCGGACCAACAACAATTGCTCTTTAAAGTGGAAGTAATTGATTTAATGAGTGTGGTGAGAAAGAAGGCTTTGTTCAGCTCTAACCTACTTCATCTCAGAGACCGTAACGGGCAAGAATAGACATATCCCGATGCATTCAAACCATCATGCGTATTATGTGTTGGTGGAGAACACTAGAAGAATAGTATAACAGCGTGCTGAGAGGATGTATTAAATACAAGGCCTGCCTGTCAGAGATCATGATGATACTCTCACCCATCCTCTGAAACCAAGTCAGTTTTAGTGTAAGAAAAATATTAGTTTGCACTTTTCAAGCTGAAGATTGCAAAGTCAAGAGTGCTTGTTTTTTGCGCCTTGAGCAACTTTAAACTGGCTGTGTGAAAACATTGGCAATGATTTATTTATTTTTTTTTCATGAAGCTGAGTAGTTTTTAGAGCTGCGTTATTCAAAGATCACACACATTATGAGCGACATCGTGAGCAACTGTTGCCCTGGAAAAGCACAACTGTGAGTCGCAACACAACCTTTACTTGAGAAAAGACAAATGTATTGTAATGAACTACAAATAATAACAAGTTTTGTCTCAGTGTTTCTGAAATGAAAGCATGGAACAAATGAGCAAAGATTAAAAAAGGAATATTTTAGTTAAACGAAATTAAATCTAAATTTCTAACTCGTCCATTTGACAAACTGGCTGATTCTTCTACAATGGAAATCGAATGTTGTTCAGAGGGTTTGTCACCCTTCGCCTTCCCTCCAGTTCATCTCAAACCAGATCCATGAGGTTCAGATCTGGAGACTGAGCCGCTCTTCATCATGTGAAGCCTCCGCCTGGTTCTGGTCTGCTAATGTTGTGGCTTATTATGTTGCTGTAGGATGAAGCTCGGACCAACCAGTCTGTCTTCCTCTGTTACTGGTTCCTCTTTCTCTCTCCACTCTGACAGCAGTATACAGGTCTACTTCCTGCAGTACAGTGTTGTCCTGGCGATGCATCAGAGGGTGTAGTGACACAGTTTGTACAGACAGAGGGTTTGTCATCATCAGCCTGGAGGAAGTGTTTTTAATCAGCTTTCAAGGCTTCAGTTAATTCCACTGCTGCAGAGAAACTGCAAGTTGTTAAACCGTTACTTGATGCCTGAACATTTTATAATGCTGAAGTTTACATTATTCTTCATTTTTATTTTATCTTGGGCAGTTTACTGCGTACCTTTGTACCTTTTACGGTTGTTCAGTGGACTTGAACTGTTCAAATTTCAATAAAAACTTGGGTGTTGTAAAAGTCGTAGCAAATTCAGTTATCTCTTTTTCTCTTCACCCAGGATCTGACTGGGTTGATCTGAGAAGGTTTTGAGAGGAAAATAAGAATCACTTCAATTTAAAGGATAATTCTGGTCCATTACAACTCACGTGCGTGTCACGCAGGGAGTGTGTTCCTGGCCTTACTTATATTCACAATTGCTTATTTGTCAGACATTTTTATTGATACTATAAGTGAGGGACCTCACTAAAGTGTAAGTGCAGAACTAGACCTTGGTGTAAGGACTACATGTGTTTAATAAGTGAAGGAGATCAGGTAAAGAAGTGCAGGTAAAGTTCACAGTAAGAGCTCGTTAGACATGCGAGGGTGTTAGAGGGGTTAGAGGAGCTGCTCTCTGAAGAGAGGAGTCTTCAGCAGATTCTTGAAGACAGAGAGTGACGCTCTGCTCTGATAGACTTTAGTAGTTTGTTCCACCATCAGGGAACCACAGACCAGAACAGACTGGACTGAGACTGTCTTGTGTGCCAGACCACATTGCTTGGAGAAACACAGTGGCTGAAAAGGAGCATAAAGCTGAATGACTGAGTTCAGGTAGATGGAGCAGACCCAGAAGTCACTGTGAAGGCAGCATTGGTGACTTGAATTTGATTCGGGTGGCCATGGGTAGCCAGTGTAGGCCAGTGAGTAGCAGAGTGACATGCTCTTTTGGGCTGATCATAGACCAGACGGGCTGCTGCATTCATTTATGAAATTGTAGAATTTGGGAATTGTGTGTCACTTTGCAGCCAGACGTCTTGCAAGTATCACATGTTTGTACGGGATGCGTTGGATTGGAAAAAGTCAATGTGTCATGCACCTAAGAAGAACGTGCTAATCATCCTCCGTCAGCCCCAGAACCTGTGCTGTCTCTGCTGGAGTTACGTGCACTAATGAGCAGGTTGCAGGTTCTCAGCACATGTCATCTGCATCAGGGTTTTCAGCTCCGCACTAAACCGAGCTTCTCCTGTGAACTTGGACTTTTTCCAGCCTCTTGAAAAGATTCAGAAGTTCAGAGTCTTTTGTCCGTACTCTCTGCGATGCTCACAGATGAGTCCGAGCTGTCTGATGAGTGGCTGTGATTCTCTGCATGAAAGCTGGAAGAGCTTTGAAACAACGGGCCGGAGGCTGTTACATAACACACGATGAGACGAGGAAGGAGGGAGAGCAGTTCCCTCTGCAGCACAGAGCTGGAGTCCCTGAACATTCCCACATCCCACACAGCTCTCTCTCTCTCTCTCTCTCACCCTCACCCCCACACACACACACACACTCACTCATACCCACACATACACACAACCACATGCTGCCACCCACCTCTTTGTGTAGCAGGTTTCTCTCTAAGTGCAGTTAAGATAACTGGTATGAGATCAAGCCCAACACTGGTACAGCTTGTTTAAATAGCTGTTATATCATGGTAGAATACTGGATTCTGATTGGATGGATAAAATGTATAATTTTCAGACAGCGGCTCAGATGACATCATCCCAATTATGTCGGTTTGCGCTTGTAGACTTCAAATGTCAAACTGAAAGCCTGCGTCAGAAACAGGGAGACAGTTTGAAAGATGTGGATAATACCAGGCAGAGATCGTCTTAAGAAAGATGCTGTCGTTTTGCATTATGGGAAATGTAGGGTCCCCCAGCCTCATGCAAAACAATTGCCGCGTGCCACTTTAAATTCAACGTTTATTTGAAACATGAAATGTGCGAGGACGTGGAAGCAGAGGGAGAAAAGATGGAAAATGAATCTTCATAAAAGTAAACTGGAACTGACCGAAACGGAGCAGGATAGAAATGAAGTGCAGGACGTGATTCTGTTTTGGCCGTTGCTAAGCTGCAGCTTCTGGGACTTGTTCGAGCAGTTTGTGTTTTTGACGAAGACGGCTCCAACACAAAGTTTCTATTTAAAGACTGTTCTGCCTCAGATATGGGGCAAAGCTCCTCTAATCTGTGGAAAGTAGTCAGGTGTTCATTTCTGACAACAGTATGGCTCAGACCGGACTGTCCTGTACTTGACCTCTTCCCTCAAATGCCTCTGGTGAACATGGTGTGCGTAATGTAAAATGCATATTCAGGCGTTTTCCTGGTCACAGTATCTACCTGCTGCCTCCCTGTGTGATGTGTCTTGTGGGAAACAGATAATCCTCAACCAGCTGTTGAAGGCAGAGGCATGAGTTTTTGTCCTGGTAACACACTATATGTATGTAAAAGCACTGTTCATTCATATTCTGGGGAAGCATGTTTTAAGTGTAAACTGTCCCAGCACCTTCTTTGTCAACCTATACAATAATGGTTGTAAAAACAATGGTTTTTAAGGTGGCCCCTTCAATTTTTTCCCATCAATCCACACCCAATAAGCCATAATTAGTGTTTAATTCAGTACTTTGTAGAAGCTCCTTTGGCAGCAGTTGCAATTTCAAGTCTCTACAAGCTCTGAACACCTGGATTTGGGCAGTTTATGCAGTTCTTCCTGGCAGATCCTATGGTAAGTGTCTTTAAACTGATGTTCTGTGGAGTTTCAGTCTGGACTTTGGCTGGGATACTCAAGGGCAGTCAGAGATTTGTCACAAAACTACTCCAGCATTGTCTGTCGTACTGAAAGGTGAATCGTGGCTACAGTCTCTTGTCTGCTGGACTCTGGATGAGGTTTTCTTCAAGGACCTCTGTGTATTTGACTCTAGTCGTCCTTCATTCAGTCCTTCAGAGACCAAATTGATGGAGAGCTGCTGAGATACTCGTCCTTCCAGCAGGTTCTCCATCTCTGCCTTATGTCTTTGACACAATTTTACCATGAAGGTCTACAGAGAGTTCACTGGACTTCATGGCTTGGCTTTGTACTGACATGCAGTGTGAATTGTGTTTTATACAAGATTGAAACTAAACTATGTCCATTCAGTTCAGTTTGCCACAGGTGGACTCCAGTCAAGGTCTAGACACATGTCAAGGATAATTAAAGCAGAGGATGAACCTGACCGTAGCAACAGGTCTGAATAATTATGAGAGATTATGAGACATTTGTGTTCTCACATTATTGAGTCTAGACTGATGGGGAAATGACAGTTTTATCTATTCATAATTAAATATTACACGATAAAGTGTTTCGAAAGTTTGTGATGCCACTGTATTACTGTCGTAGACTGGCGACCTGTCCAGGGTGTACCCCACCCTCGCCCAATGTCAGCTGGGAGTGGGTGGACGGCACGGTGGTGCAGTGGTTAGCACCACTGCCACACAGCAAGAAGGTTCTTGGTTCAAACTTTCTGGCCGACTGCTGCATTGATGTGTGGAGTTTGCATGTTCTCCTCTTGTCTGCTTGGGTTTCCTGCAGGTACTATGGCCTCCTCCCACAGTCCAAAGAAATTGTAATAAACCAGAATTATCCTTTTAAATTGGACTGGTTCTGATTTTCCTCTCTAAAACCTTCTCAGTTCAACCCAATCAGATCCTGGGTTTGTACAGAAAAAAAGCCAACCGAATTTACTACAACTTTTACAATACCCAAGTTTTTATATAAATTTGGACAGTTCAACTTGACTGAACAACCGTAAAAGGTACAAAGGTACGCAGTAAACTGCCCAAGATAAAATAAAAATGAAGAATAATGTAAACTTCAGCATTATAAAATGTTCAGGCATCAAGTAACGGTTTAACAAATTGCCCGTAGATGTGATTGATTGTCTCTACATGTCAGCCCGAAATTGCCCTGGTGAACTGTCCAGGATGTACCCTGCCCCCACCCAATGTCAGCTGGTTTATGCAGAAAACAAACACTAAAAATGTCTTTGTAGTAATTTAGAAACAGTGTCTCTATCTATATAGTTTGTTTTTGTTGACGTCAGGTAAAACCTCAGTATGAGTCTGGCTCCGAGGGACACTACAAACAAAAGAATTGTGGAAACACTGGTTTCCCTTCATTCCTGAATCACAGGTTGAGGGGTTGACTACAGCAGCTCTCATGTGAGGATGTGTATTTGTGTATGTGGCACACAAACAAATGCAGTAAAATGAGTCTGTGGTTTCAGCCTCCATGTTGAAACAGTTTGTCTTGTCGTCTCAGTGATCTTGGTTTTCAGCAGAAGTTTAAAAACCTGCTCTGTGCTTATTGATATTTGCATATTGCTGCTCTACACATGGTGTTTGAGACACAAATATAACTCATACTTAACATACCCATCATACCTCCGTAGCTTAAAGTCACCTGCAAACTTGAATTCCAGTGTGTGTGTGTGTGCGTGCGTGCGCTCTTTGAGACTGTGGCTGCATGAAGGTGTGTCCAGTCACCTCCTGTCACTGTGTACGTGTCCAGTCCTGCACAGTGGTGGAGTTATATCCGTGTCAATGCTGAGAGGCAGAAACGTGTGTGAAGTACACACCCCCACCTCCACCCCCCCATAAACCAGCGAGGCAGGGAGAGTTCACACAAACCAAACAAAGAGGCTTCACCCGCTGTGCTCTGTTGACTCGCCTCTGTCTGCAAACAGTCCCCCTCCGTCCAGGAGCAGGCGGGGGGGGGGGCGACAAAGGTCCTCTCTCTTTCATGCATCCCCTCATTCTTTCTGAATCCTCTCTTCCATATTGTTGGTTGTTCCTGCGGCAGATCTTTCATAAACTGTTTCAGATGTCTGTTTGTTTCACAGCAAAATCAGCTTCCCTGTTCACAGCCCCTCAGGCTGATCTTTACTGAGTAGCAGCAGCATTTGTAATGAGGCAGCGGCATGACAGTCGACTGGAAGACCTGCATTATGCTGCAAATTAAATAGCAGTTCTCATGCTCCCAGATTCAGCCTGTCAGATACAGCGCTGTGGGCGCACGCTGCACCTCTGGTCCCAGGCCTGTGTTCACAGAACATCCTAATTATAAAAGAAACTCCCACCTGGCCCACTCACACTCCTACGTTTTGTAATTCACAGAGCGTTTCACAGCTCAGACTAGATTACCAGAGAAGTTAGAGGATCTGTGTCACTCAGACCCGCTCACGATCAGTAATATGCTGCAGGTAATGTGCATCGTTGGATCAGGGTTTTGGGAAAATACAACAATAATTGACTTGTAATAGTATCACCAACTGCAATAAATGCATGAATGAAGATGATCTCATGGCAGTTTCCTGGTGAAACTGTCAAAGGATGAAGGTTTAGTCATTTAAGAGAAATCACAGAAAGTAGTTCCCTTGAAATCTCTGCAGCTGAACAAATGTCATGATAGACAAAAAGACAATAAATAAAAGAAGGTTTCCTGTTGGTGCAACAGACCTGGACCCAACACCGGCAGAATGTCATTTTAATGATGCCTGATGAAAGTGATAAACAGACTAAAACAATATATATATATATATATGTTAGCATGAAAGTGAAGCAAAAACACACTGTTTAGTATTTGTAGTTGATGGCATATTAGGTGAAAAAGCCCTGTGGAGTGACCCATTCACAAAGCCGTCGTTGAACCTGAATGTAGAAACTCTTTATGTTAACAAACCTGTCAGATTTGATTTTATTTGGAGTCAGAGGCTCCAGTCCATGAGGTAATTTGTCCTGGAGTGATGTAGCTGCAAGTTCTGTAGTCGGTGCTTTAGGCTACATCCATACTACGTTTAGTTTTAAAACTCATCTCTTCTGCTGTGTTTACTCCAGCCATCCACATGACTCTGGAGTCCCTAAAACAGAGACTTTCAGAAACTCTGCTGGACCTGTTTTTAGTTTGAAAACTCTGGGGTTGTGTTGTATCTGGACTGACAGAAACTGAGACCTTTGGAAACGATGACGCAGACGTAGAGATTGGGTCTCATAGGTCTTCACTACCAGTGGTGAAAGCAACATGGATAATGAATTACAAATGTTACTGACCTTGTTGTTTTTGCTAGCAGCTGTTGTTTAGTTAAATTCTGCATTTTAATGTCTTTGCTGTTCCATGTTCATAGTATTTTCTGCAACTAACCAACTGCAGAGTAGACAATCTGCTTCCTGTCTACACCGGCTTGCGCATGCCCAGTGCAAATGGTCACGTGACATGTGTTTTCAGGCGTGGTAGTGTGTATATAATATATATATATATATTATATATTGCCAAAACCCAGAATTGTGTTTAATATATATAATATATATATATATATATATATATTATTGAGAATTGGGTTTCGGCACAGGTTTTTCTAGCATTTTAGATTAGCGGCCAGTTGCATATGCTGTAAATCACTGCGTCGCGAGTCAGTGAGCGAGATACACACAAGGGGGAGAGACGAGACGAGAGACAGTAGTCCTAGCTGGAGAAATAAGACACCTCTCCAAAGCTCCATTATGTAGTCATTACAGTCTCTATTTTCATTGAAATGAGAAAAAAACACTTAATTATTACAGAACTTATTATTAACAATCCCGTCAGTCGATCTGCAATATGTTGCTGCACACATTAAAGGACCTGGACTCTGCTCTGGCCCTGTTCTGTAGACAGTCCAGATTCCAGTACCTCCACCTCTTCGCCAATGATGGAAATGCTGTTTAACATAGTCCTGGTCCTAATGAAGTACAAAACTGTCTCCTTGGCGACCCACCAGGTCTCTGGCATAATTATTCTGATGATATAATGGTCAAATTGGCCGGTTATAACGACCTATTTAGAATTATGATTAGGTAACAAACCCATTACATCATCACTTAGAAACACACTGCCACCCCCACCTCTTAAAAAAGTGCACTGTCATTTCTTCCTCCACTGTGTAAATCAGATGGTTTCATGCAAAGTAGAGTTTTCTTTCACGTTCACACTTTGCATGCCATCTTCATTTGCGTAGATAAAGCAGCTGCAGCTTCTCTCTGGGTTTGTTTTTGTGCGACATGAGTCTGTGAGAAGTTCAGCTCCAGCTGCCTCAGCAGAGGACTGTCTCCACAGGCTGAGGTGAAAACAAAAGGAGCCCATTGACTTGTTTGATAACAGCAGTTTGTAATTCATGAAGCATCTTTGATGATGTATTTCTCACCGTCTGTTTCATGTAATAACTAAAAGCTACAGTATAATCCTCATTCAGCCACAGACATGGTTTTAATTTCAGCTTTAATTTGAACTTTTTGGTTAAAGTAGGCACAAGTGTACACAGACTATGATAATGGATGAGGAGTCTGCAACAGCTGTTTTATTAGTAGCCACGCTAACGGTGGTCGGTCTGTCAGTTCGCCACTTTGGCCCACACTGAAATATCTCAACAACTCACTGGATGGATTGCTATCAACATTCATTTTCCCCAGATGATGAATCCTAATCATGTTGGTGATCCTCTGACTTTTCCTCTAGCGCCATCATCAGGTCAAAATTAAATCATTTGCTTTAGGACAAAATTCCTGCAAAACTAATGACATTATTCTGTACTTTATGTGGGGAATCCAAATTAACAGATGTTAGCATGCTAATGCACTAAACCAAGACTGAACAAACATTAATAACAAACGTACCTGCTCTACAGTCTATTCAAGTGTCTGTAAGTGGGTTTGCAAAGACCAGGTGAAATGAATGGAAGCCAACAGACGTGGGAAACTAAAAACACAAACACCAAGCTGCAGAGCTGTTGTAATCTCAGGAAAACATTCAGACTCTGGATTAAAGTTCCTCTCCAGACATATTTCTGTAAAAATCTTCTGCTATGATTAATATTTTGTTTAACATGGTTTTCACACAAAAAATGGAAGCTCATCTCCTCTTACTTCCTGATTGAGAAACCTGGATCCGGCCTTGAGCCCCGCCCACCACCTGCTGGCTCCAGGTGGACAGGTGAAAGTAGTATCAAGAGTATCAAGATGGTTAGAGGAGGAAACATCAGAGAGACTCAGCCACAGTCAGACCCAGACTCAGAGGAAGAGTCTGAGACCAGAACCAGAGACTAGCAGACATACCAGAATGGTTAGCATAGTTAGCATCTTTTATTTGTTTATGTTGTTTGTTAGCTTGTAACTGGCAGTGGCTGACAGTGTTAGCGGTTGTGCTAATGCTAACTCTATCTCTCTGTACTGACAAGGTTTCAGGTGTATTTAGTCCCACCCCCCATCCCCACAAGTTGACAGGATTGGTTCCTATGAAACCCCAAATCTTTTTTTTTATGAGACTGTCATTGTTTCACTGCAGTTCAAGGTGGAAACACTCAGTCATGGTGTTGACTGATTATTTCACTCATCATATGTCTTGTATTATATAAAAAACATTATATAAAAACATCATATGGATGTTAACAAGGTTAAACTGGATTTTCATTGGAGGGAGGGGGTCTTTAATATTTTATAACAGCGAGTGATGAACTGAAAGTGAAGTATGAGATACTTTTCTCAGTGTAGGTGTGTTGAAGTGTGGGCTGATGGGCCACATGATGAACAAGCAGATGATGAGTAAGCACCTGGTTTCTGTAGAGGAGGTGATGAGAGATCAGTGATGTCACCCACCTGGAGCAGACTGTCCAAGAAACATGATCTCACAGCAGATCTTCAGCTCAGCTAAAAACACTGAGACATGGTCTGTCTCTGTGCTGCAGTGACTGGGTGGTTGGATGACACACCCATGAGAGCATTGTGTTGATAAAATGTACACAAAGGACACAGAGGCCATTTCAGCCTCCTGCAGGTGGACTGCTCTGATGATGCAGCGCAGGGAGCACATCTGTCACATTACATAACTTTGGAAAACAACTGGAAGCTCTTACCTGCTTTTGCTTTTCATCTGGGTTCCACAGCGGCTGGATTTCATTTATGTCCTAACTGAATGCAGAGTACGACAAAGTAGGACACTGTATATGAAACATACACACTTAAATTATGTGTAAACATGAGGGAGAGCTGAGCAGAGCTGGAGAAGCTCCAAATCAAATACTACAGCAGCTGTAGCCTGAAGTACTAAGCAGGTTATCAACTGGATCAGCTAACTCTGGGTTTTCTTATCTGAGATGTTAATTATAAGCAACATCGTCAGAACCGTGAGTAAAGTACTTCATATGATATGAGAAGAAACTCTGAGCTGATACCTGACATCCAAAAGTGATATTCAGCAAGGTTAATTTCCAATTATTAAAGTCAGGCTAAAGATATAAAAAGTAAATAAATAGAGGAATTATTATTATGTTTTTTACTGAATGAGTATTTCTGCACTTTTTTGCTGCTTTTAGGATGATGACTCAGTTTTTCCACTGATCTGATTGGTCAGTAGTTTGGCTGTTGACAGGGTTTGATCTGATCCTCAAAAGTTAGGAGTTCAGGATCAGTTACCATGGTGATTTACCATGGTAAGAAGTGACTCACTGTCGTTGGATTGAAAACCTAGAGTTTAACTCATCCGCAAAGATGTTCAGTATAGTTACAACATATATGTATGTATACAGTGTGTGTGCGTGCGTGTGTGTGTGTGTGTGTGTGTGTCTCTATGTGTGTGTGTGTGTCTCTGTGTGTGTGTATTAATAACATACGTATGATATGTATTAAAGTTTAACTGGGGGAATGTGACTCCTGAAATTAACCCAACATCACAATCAATCTTTAGTCGAGCACAAATCTGATTACAGATAAATTTAATTTCCTTCTGTCATTGAGTTACTCACAGGCGCCATTCGTCAATTCAAACAGTGAAAGTGATAGATAAGAAAGTGAAGCCACTATTTTACTGTTTTGTTCACTGATCTCTGCTAATAAGAAGGAGAGAGAGAGAGAGAGAGAGAGAGAGAGGGGAAAGTTCAAAGATGCAGTAGGTTTGTCGGGGTTGAAGCATTTGTCACATTCAGTGGCTGATTTTTTTCAGTCTTAACACATATGTAAGTTTTTCTGTTGTTGGAGTCAGTGGATTCAGACATACATTCCTCTGACGTAGTGCAGCGTTAACTCACTGCCTTTACCAAACAGTTCCCTGTTAACCAGCTGCATCAGAGAGAAGTCTAAGAAGTGCTTCTCTTGTAAAAACCAATTCCATTTCCTCCTCTAAAAATACCTCATCTCTTTTTAAAAGGTCACTGGTTATATTGTGAGATAAACCTCCACCGCTGTGTGATGTAATCCTGCGGGTCGGCTCAGTCTTTGTCTCCAGTCTGTGTTTGGTCTGGAAGGCAGGAAGGTTTTTATGAGGTGCGCCGCCGGACCGGAGAAATGGTCCAGAACTAACGTGCACACTGAAGCAGAGCTGCTTTCAAAGGGTTAACAGCAGCAGCGATGGCAGAGAGCCGCGCGCCTCACTGCAGTGTTTCTAAGAGACGAGCTCTCAGGTTGACCTGTGGCCCGCGGGGGCGTTCACTGAGCAGGTATAAGAGCTACAGAAAAACACACACCCACCAGGGATTGCTTTTCAATTTACCAGTGATTCAGCCCCCTGATGTTTCCCCTCGCGGTCAAAAAAGTTGAAAACTGGTGAAAACCCTTTTTCTTTTTTTTTTTAGCCAAATCCATCCTCCTTTGGGACCTCATGGCTTTGGTTTTTGGTTGAGCTTATTAGTTAAATTGTACCCAGGAGCCTCTGGGAAGCTGCTGGTTTGTATGATCTGCTGGAATGTGGAAGATGTTTGGTACGTGTGTAAGTGTTGTTCTGGGTTCTCAGCTGAGTGATCTGATGATTAAAATGCATCATAACTTTGTGTTGTCTGTTAGGTGTGCTGCGTCTGCAGGTAGAAGGAGCTCCGGGGAAATTCATCAGGCTTATGTCACACTTCACACAAGTTTATTTTATTTGCTTTCAACTATAGATTAGTTGAAACTCATAGAGAGTTTTCTATCTGATTACCAGAGGAAATGTAACCTGTGATGATTTGATTGTCTACATTTTTCTGTTTTCGCTGAAGATGATGAAACTGTTTTTGGACACACTGGACACAAATGGCATCTAATCCTTGAACCTCTGAGTGGGTGTTTCCCACAGCATCTGGTGAGTCACAGCTGAGAGCTGGTGTTGCTAGGAGATGTGCTGTCGTGGTACACTGACTAGAGAATATCTGACTGTACATTATATGACCACGTCTTTTTTCTCTTTTGTTAAAATAACCCTGGGCCATACGTGGGCCACATGCGTGTGTTCTTCTGACCCAGTATACACCCTGTTCCATGGCCTGTATACAGCATGTTTGTCAGATGCTACTTCCACATCTGAACCAATTCTGGCACACACACAGAAAATCTTCCAGCTGCCAGCCAACACTGGATAACAGGGATAACAGCTGGAATTTGCCCAGGTGTGGGCCAGACTCGGGCCGAGGACCCAGGCTTATCTTAGGCCAGAAGTTTCATCTTTCCCTTTACAACACTTAACATTTGGGAGGACCCATCATGCAGGTTTAGATTGTGTTCCAGTCAGAAAGTGGAAGTTAGTTAGCCTAGCTTGCCAATGTTAACACTGATTACTAGACATTACTAGACATTTCTTTTACTTCATGTTATATCAACACCTGCTGACTCACTAACAGCTCCTTTACACCCTGGACTTGGTTTGTTTTGTAATTCAAATCACAGAGAACGTATGGAGTCATGCTACCAGTCAAATTACACTACCGACATTCTCAGTTGCGACCAAAAATCTGTTTGTCCTGCAGTAATGTGCGATTTGCATTTAGCAAAAATTCATTTTAATTCCATGTTAATTTCCACCTGGACTTTAAAATCATCATCTCAGCACAGAAGAGAAAATGGCTATTGATTACCTCATGTTCTGTGGAAAATACCTGACTTGGTATGTTGTTATTTGAAATCTCTATTTAGCCATAAAACTGCAGCAACTCACTTTGTCATAGGCCTGAGCTTTCAGAGTTGGCTGTTTTTGGGGTCATATCCTGTTGTGGTTTTTTCCTCTTGAGGTTAAACCTTTATTCTCTTGGAATAGGACATCTGCATTTTCAAGCATTTTTATATCATAAGGGTCCAACAAATCCTCCAACCTAAACAACCGTTGAATTTCTCAACTCTTACAACCCACAAGAAACGTACTGGACCTTTGGTGCTATGGTTACATTAATAAACATGGGTAAAAGAAACGATGAGAAACGGGACAGCTGTCTCCTGTGTCCAAGTCCTGTGTTTTGTCGACCCATCCATCCACCCTGACCTCCTCCCTACACAGACTTTGTCGCTCTCTGTACAGTCCCACTTCCTTCTTTGCTCCTGTAATAATTACTATGGTTGCAAGACATTGCATAATAATACAACGTAACTATGGGTTGATATAAGCTGTTAAGGGCCACCCATAGACTGTAAATAAAGTTGGACGTAGCCTCTGTGACGTCACCCACAGGTTTCCTGAGGAGCGGGTTTGAATCTCAGAGTGAGCTGCTCCACTGTTGGGTTCTTGGCAGTGTCTGACTCCGCCTCTTACTCCCAGCTAATCCAAAAATGGGCAAAGAGGTGGAGCCAAGACTTTGGTGCATGCCGGTTTAATAACCGTGACAAGCATACCTGTATGTTCTCATTAGCATCGTTAGACCAGCTGGGTATCTTGCTCGAAGGTAACCCAAGGCTAAACTATTGGCTAGCTGATTAGCTAGTGAACAAACTAAGCTAACAACCCAGGTATGGTGAGCACATGTGTATATATATATATTTGACAGCGTTTCAGTACAGCCATGCTAAAGTCATACACTTATCAGTATTAAATTATTGTCTCATCAAACTTACTGTGACACTCTGCTGTACCTGTAGGTTTTTCCTAATGTAGAATTCTTAGCTTGTTTGCGCAGATCTCATTTAGTCCTTTAGTCAAGGTAACGTTCCTCGGTGCAAAGAAACACTTAGTCTGTAGATTGTTATTTGAAGTATTTACCATCCTGTTCAATGACACGCTTTTAAAACGGTGATTGACATTCCAGGTTCCAGTGCTGACAGCGTGCTAATGATGCAGTGTGTGGAGAAGCACTAGCCTCAGGCCGTTGACCAGTGATAACACAAACATGCTGACTGGATCACAGGGAGAGATCATGTTCCCGCTGCGCAGCAGTAGATGATTCAGAGGAAGGTAGATTGTAATTACACTGTGTAATTACACTCAGCTGGAGAAACATCCTCCTCTGAGACATAACTGATACGCACCGGTCCAGCTCCAGATGGCACACCTCTCAGGTGTTCGGACCGAAAACAGCTCAGTGTTCAAGAAACACAAGGTGCTGCGTTGATGTGGGCGAGACGATGAGGGAAGATCCAGAGAGTTCAGTTTGACCAATAGATGCACAAAAAAAAAAACTTTCTGGCACTTTTATTTCATAGGCAAAAACACTGAAGAGTAAGTGATGCTGTGGGTAACTGTTGCTGATATTAGCATTCACTACCAACAGGAATATTTAAAGTTTGATAATCTTCTTCAGGTGGGAGGAGATTCAGTAGTTGGATATTATAACTAAATGTGAGACTGTCAGTATGATATTGTAAAATTAAAAAAATTATTATTATTATCAAAATAATCTGAGGGGCCAGATATTATTGCTGACAGGCCAGCTTTGGCCCAGTTTTTATAATACCTGATGGAAACTATAGCCAATACAATTAAAGTGAGTTTTAAAAAAACAAACAAAAAAAATGTTCCTTTGACACATTTACCAGGAGAGTGAATGTGAGTCCTGAACGTCACTGGGACACTGTGGACGTTTCATACCTGCTCATTATCCAGCACAAAAATAACACAGAGCAGAAAAACCTCCTCAGTCTGCGTTTCTGCCTCTTGTGTTTATTTTCCCCTGTTGCACCGTGACTTATTAACCCTTTCCAACAGATAAGCTTGATCAGTAACCTGAGCAGCACAGATGCTGATTGGTCCACGTCTTGTTTTTCAGTTTTCATTCCATCCAATCATTTGTAGATGTTAACCACTAAAATAATTTCTGTACAGCTTTATTAGTTTATAGACGTCTTTTAACAGGTGAACGTGATGTTAATCAGGTGACAACATCAGTGATCACTATGATAACTATTATATTAGGCCCATCGTTAATACTTGGGAGAACAATTTTCAAGAGTCAAACACCTTGTTCATTTTCTTTCTCTGTGCGATTTGAATAAAGTTCTGTGAGATTCAGTTTCTATTTCATTCTCACCTTTGTTTCTGTGGTCATAATTATTTCATATTCATGTGACAGGTTGTCCTGAAACAATATCACTTACCTTTGTATTACAGGGTTGATGTTATACTATTATTATTACATGAGGAGACCAGGAGAACCAAGAAGAGTAAAACATGGCTAAGACCTGGGCATGTTAATAATTAATGTAGTGTTGTTAAGAATAGTTCAATAAATATATATTGCTACCTGATAAATAGAAGGATTCAAATAGACCCAGTGATCAGTGATTCATATCGTCCAGTACTTCCAATGATGGGCCTCAGAACTCCTGATCGAGCACCTTTTTAATGATCACACACAAAAAAAACAACCTGATCAAACTATGAACAGTGAAAAGTGAGTATTTTCTTATTCCTGTAGCTGAACACTGGTGAGTGAGGGAGATGAGGAAACAGACTGCATATGTGACTGTAAATGATTGATTAACTCTCCTGAACCTCTGAAGCCTTTGTGATGTGTCAGTGTTTCTGTCTCATCACTGCTCCGCTCTTCTATAAAGTGCAGGGCTTCCTGAGTCAGGTTATATAATCCTCCGCTGTCAGATCAACCATCTGTTCTCGACGTGTCGCTCACTCTGTCTGCTCTGAATTTTGCTGCGCAGAAAGATTCATGAAAACTACTGATCAAAAAGTTGGTATGGACAGTCATGGTCCCCAGAGGATGATACGCAGCTCTCACACCAGACGTTTGGTGAAACTGAGTCAGTTTTACCAGTTTCCATTCGGGCTGTGCAATATGGCCACAAAAATATTTAATTATATATTTATTTTTTCAAGTTGTGAGTCGACGACTCACAGCTTGAAAAAAAAAAAAAAATTGCCAAATTAAAACATGATTGATGCATCTTATTTTTTAGGACTGAGAAAGTTGTGCAAAAATTGTGTTATTCCTGTGTGGACTGCAGCTGTGGTTCCAAACCTGTGGGCCAGGGCCTCCTGGTGGGCTGCAAAGGTATTGCAAGTGGGCTGACAAATCATTGCAAAACAACAATTTTGGTGAAAAAATTTAATAATATAAAAAAAGATAAAAAATATAAGTACTGTTTGGTCTCTGTATAGTTATTGGGTTGGATGTGGGCCACTAGCATTTTTTTATATTTTCGAATGGGATATGAGTTGGAAGAGATTGAGAACGACGGGACTACAGCGTGTCCAGATTATTTGGATCCAGTTATTGATCAGACTCTTCTGAGCTGCGACTGTTCCCTAATTCACCTGTGCCTGTTGATTGTGTTTGGACGAGACACCAGTCTGATATTCCCACACAGACGGCTAGCTAGCATTAGCTATCCAGCTAGGGACAGACTGAACACAGCAGAGTCGGACACTGTTTCGTCATTTTAACCATTGTAACCAGAGGTAACACCAACAGGTTATTATGACCCATAGTTGCGTTTTGTTGCTAGGCAACATCTAGTGGTCGTAGTAATGATGACAGGAGCAAAGGGAAAAGTGCGGTGACGTAGTATAAAGAGAGACAAAGTCCAGGTCAGGAGGAGGTTGTGGTGGATGGATGAATATGACACAGGAGAGCAGTGTTCCATTCCCATGTGGAAGTGGCAGTTTATGTTGTTTCTATTATCCATTACCATTTGACAAAGTTAACCATGTTGTTTTTATTGTAACCATGACAACAAAGATCATGTAATGTTGAGGAAGTACTTATTTTAACCCAAATCACAATCTTTTCGTAAACCTAAAGAGAAACGCACACCTGCGTCTGAGAAACACAAGTCTGAGATACACAGATCTGAGATACACAGATCTGAGATACACAGATCTGAGAAACACAGATCTGAGAAACACAGGTCTGAGATACACAGGTCTGAGATACACAGGTCTGGGATACACAGGTCTGAGGGACTCACAGGTCTGGGATACACAGGTCTGAGATACACAGGTCTGAGATACACAGGTCTGGGATACACAGGTCTGAGATACACAGGTCTGAGATACACAGGTCTGAGGGACACAGGTCTGAGGGACTCACAGGTCTGAGGGACTCACAGGTCTGAGATACACAGTTCTACAACTGTGACACCAAACAGGTAGGAGTCTCAGAGACCAGAGGAGATGGGGCCTCTCTGTGAACTCTGCAGTTATGTAACTCCTCTGGATGGTGCTGCACTGCAGTCTGAAGGGAAGCCCCTGTAATAGCTGCGAGATGAATATTTCAATAAAAGAGCTCTCCTTTTATTTTTTTTCACATGCACTCGGGCTGCATTCAGACATGAACTGAACAGTGGTACTCAGTCTGATTGTGACATACAGTGGCACATAGGAACTCAAACACAACACTAACCCGACTCATTAGAGTTTCTAGGGGAACATCTTCCTCTCGGTGTCTGTCGTCTCTTGACGCTGCGTTCAAAGTGAATGTGGGATTTTGCGGAGGTGGTTCCAGAACATCTGCTGTTTTTATCAGGGGGAGAGAAGAAGTCGCCTTCTTGGCTGTAACTGGCACTACTCAGAGCTGGTTCACCCTCAGCACTGATGTGGTAAGAAAAGGTGTCCTCTACTCTCCATGTCATTTTATTCAACACTGGACTGAAAGCAGAAGTAAAAAAAAAAGCTATTCTCATGTAATACAGGCTGATAAAGGTAAAGACCTTGTATGTGTCTAAAGCAATGCTTCTCAAAATCTTTCACATTAAGGACCCTAAACTGACACAAATTAGACCACAGACCCCCATCTGGTAAGACCCTTGCTTTTAGATGTTTTACGACAGAAAGTGTTTAAAACCGATGAACCAAAATAGTCGTACATTCCGTCATTGTGTTACTTATGGATGGAATTATAGTGAAAATAATATATGCCTTCAATGTTGTTGCATTGCAGGCACATAATAAATGATTCCCCTTGGTCTGGAGGACCCCTAAGAACCCTCTCAAGTACCCCTGGGGGTCCCCGGACTCCACTTTGAGAACTACTGGTCTACTTGGTTAACAAATTGAGAAAAATAACAGTTTGTAACTACTCTGTATGGTAGATGAATAAGTCTGAAACTAAGGGAACTATATGCTTTGAAGTTTGCAGTGACGCCTGTGGGTAATCCAGTCTCCCTCCAAACCACAACCCCTGTGCCAATGTGTTTGAGGATTCGTGTCTGTTAATAAACTGGATCCAGTAGCAGAGAAATGTCTGCTATAAAGAGCTGGGGTGGGCAAAAACATCTCAGTCATTATTGTGCCAATAAACCCCTGTCCTAAAGTCTTGAACTGTGGGTGGTAACTCCGGCAGACCGCTGGTTGGTGTAATATTTACTGGGTGTATAGTGGTTACCATAGCTGCCATTGTGTTCACCCTGCAGTTGTCTGTCTTTGTGTGTGTGTGTGTGTGTGTGTGTGTGTTTGTGAATGGTTCTGATTCTGCCTCTGCAGCAGGCAGTGAGGAGGCTCAGGTGTCCAGGCCCTTCACCTGCTCGTCCGTGCACACGACTGTGAGATGTGAGGGACTCTTTGTTTTGCTGGTAATGTTTGTTGAAAGAGCTGTAGTGAATAAAATGCACGCCGTGTGGTCACCACTATCTCCGTCAGAATGGTTGACCTATTTTATGGATCATAGGAGTACGAAAAAAATAATAAATCTATAAAACATTAAGAAAATAAATGTCGAAATAAAAGCAGGAATAAATAAGTAAATAAAAATGTGGAAATATAAAGAAAAATAAAAGAATTAAAAAAAAATGCTTTTGCCTCATTGCTTTTGCTTTTCCTTGAAGCACCAAGCTGTGGGTAAGTCTGCATCTACTTCCTGCTGTCCACACTAAAAAGAAAAAAAGTGTGCAGGTACACTACTCAGCCTGGACAGGAAAGCAGGCTCAGTTGAATGACAGCTTGGCCCTTCAAAAAAAAAGCAAAAGCAACAAGTAAAAACAAAAGTAATAGGGAAAAACAAATGCAATAGGGGAAAAATAAAGGCAAAAGGTAAAAGCATTTTTTTAATTTTTATATATTTCCCTTTATATTTCAACATTTTTAAATTTACTTATTTATTCCTGTTTCTATTTCCATATGTATTTTCTTATTCTTTTACAGATTTATTCTTTTATATGGCACTCCTATGACTCCATAGTTTTTGTGGAGTTGAGCCATAAAGCAAAGACACACTGACGCCACACATCGCAACAAAAAAAAAAAAATCCCTCTTTGCCCGTCAAGCTAATTGCCACTTAATTATATTTGCCTCCTTCTGTACCCTCCCCTCCACCTCTGTGCTGAGAGAAATGCAATAAAACACATCATTCAGGTTCCAGTCAAAAGGCGGCTGCACTCAGCTGGTCCTCTGTGTTTGCATGGCAAGCAAATGAAATCAACCCGAGCTCTCAGAGAAGTCAGACACGTCTTATCTTAGACAAACTAAACTCAGACATGAAGGAACAACAGGTAAAGAATAACATCCCATGTTTGCTCACTGAGCATGAATCACTCTTTACTCAGTGTTAAATTCCCACAGATTTGTTTGGTCTCAAACAGGAAATGTGTGTTGAACATGTTTCATGTTGGAGCCCCTTCAGACAGTCGCCTGTATGATGATGCTGCTGGTCTGGAGGCGCCTGTGTCTCGAGTGTGTCATTTGAGAAAGCTTAGAGCAGTGGAGATTATGAAACCGTGATGTGCGTTGTGTTCACACACATGCTGGGGGTTAAGGTCGGACATATGTTGGTTACCACGCAGACTGTCCCCAGTGAGAAATATGGCACAGTACAGGTGACTATACTGGGGTGAAGTCTGACTGTCCTTCGGTGGCTCAGCCAAAGTCCAGACTAATACCCCAGAGAACATCTGTTCAGAGACCTGAAGATGACAGTTCACAGACACTTAATCTGACAGAGCCTGAGAGGATCTGTCAGGAAGAATGAGATAAATTGCACAAATCCAGGTGAGCAAAGGTTGAAGACTACAACTGCTGCCAAAAGAGCTTCTACAAAGTCCTGAATGAAAGGTCCATATACTATAAAGGCAGATGTCCATGTGTCGTTTGATTATAAAGCAGGTCTAGGTTCTATATTAATACTGTGAAAGTATCAAATCTATGGGGCTAAAACAGTGACAGTAAAATGTTAACATCAAAAATAAATTTGGCATTAAAAATACAAAGCCTCAGTTCATAGAGAAATGCACACAGCCTGTATTCAGAAACTGAGCCTTAAAACCAGCCGTCAGGACTTCTGGAACTTTGTGATGTCACAACAAAGCAGCTGCTCTCAGCCACCACCCAAGCCCCGCCCACCTTGACCCACCATCCAACCTTGCAGGATTTGGTTTCTCTGAGTGTTTACCTGAAATCTGCTATAATTTTATTTGATCACTCTGAAAACAGTCAGCCAATCAGAGGAGAGGCTCAGAGCCTCCTCTCTAAGGTTCTAAATACTTTGTAAATAAGAGATTTCAGTTTTTGATTTTTTATAAATTTGTAATATATACGTATATATATATATATATATATATATATATATATATATATGTATATTTATACCCTGTCATTATGGATTATTGAGAGTAGATTGATGCAAAAAGGATTTAGGGCTGAACAAAAAAAAATCATGCGGTTATTTTGACATGAGTCATGATTATAGTGGGAATGGTAATTTTTTCATCTCACTTTCACTGGAAAAAAATCTAAAAATGATGATGTGATTTTTGTCGGGTCTTGTACCAAACAAACGCGTGTCTTTATACCTGGAGGATATGATTTATAGGCCGGGGGCGTCTCTGTAGCACCACAATGCTTCATTTATTTTACCTTCATCAAAAGAATTTGCAGCTCCTGCAGTTTGGATGTTGCACTTGGCTACACTGAGATGTCAGTAATATTTCAGATTAATCGTTCAGTTCTAGTTTTATCCATTTGCCATTAAATTTGAAGTGAGCAGAAAGTGAAGAGTCTGAATACTTTCCGAACACCCTGTACACAAAGCACCGAACTAATGAGGTTGTACACACAGAGGTCACACAGAGGTCTCATTAGGACTCTAGCATGAATGCTTCCTGTTTGACTGCAGTGATGATCACAGACTCATTACAAATACACATGATGATTAATGGCCACTTTATAAGCAGTTACTTAATTAGTCACAGAGGGGAAACACACAGTCAGACTTGTGTAATAAAGCCAGCCATAACTTTAAAAGAAGCCCATTATGTGCAGTAAGAGTAATGCCATCAGCTGATGTAATGTTTCCAGGTGTGTTATCCACAGCGGAGCTCGCAGCTCTGGTGGAGGACGACTGCTGAGCGCACGGCGTCTATGGCAAACAGCAGCTTCAGTGTGTTTGACGCTTTTATGACGGATGAGGTCACAGTGTCCGTACGAGCTCACGTACCTCAGCGTGTCTTCATGAATGGACTACATTATAAACTGTGGTGATTTATTTCATGCAAGTGGCTGAGAGAGAGAGCAGTCTTTTTACGTAGTCACCGGGTTGGCTGCCTGCTCCGGTCTCACAGAGCGGATGCTGTTAGTCCTCCCGCAGCTTCTTTCACACTGTGCTGTTGGGTTTTTCCTTTACGCAAACAATAATAATAATTTATATAGCACTTTAACAAAGTTACAAAGTGCTTCATAGAAAAATAAAACCAGATAAAAGGTCAGAGAGCCTGAGCATAGTAAAAGAGTACAGCAGCATAAATACAAACATCATATATCAACATTTTCGCTAAGTGATCTGACAGTAAGTGAAGAGAGGCAATAAGATATGTAAAAACAATCATTTGGGATAAAACAATATGAATAAAACACGTATCAGACATTACCAAAGGCTAAGAGAAACAAATGTGTTTTAAGAAGAGATTTAAAAGAAGTTAAAGAGTTACAGCGTCTGATTTCAGTCTGGAGAGAGTCCCAGAGTGTCGGGGCTCTAATAGCGAACGGCTGGTCACCGTTAGTCTCAAACCCTGACCTTGGGGTGACCAGCACGCTTCATTCTACAGACCTCAATTCTTGGTCGGACACATGTCAACAAATCAGAGATGTAATTTGGGGAAAAGCCATTTTCAAGGCTTCAAAGTCAGCAATAAAAGTTTCAATTCCACTCTGAAATCTCAACAGGGAGCCAGTGTAGGGAGGCCAGCACTGGAGTAATATGATTGTACCTGTTTGTTATGAGCTGCAGACGGTGGATGGAGGCCTGGCTGATACCTGATACCTGAATAAAGTGCTTCACAATAATCACGCCGAGAGTACATAAATGCATGTACGTCTTTTTGTAGGTCAGTGGTTGATAGAAATGATCCTGAGCTGGTAAAAACAGGACTGAACCACATGTTTGACTTGATTATTGAAACGTAGGTTAGCTTCAAATATCACCCGGAGACTGATGTAGTTAGAGAGGTCACCAAGACAAAGCAGGACGCATCCCAGCAAAACACAGCATACACTGCAGGACCTGAACTGAGCCCTGCAGAGACCGGCTTCTACTGGTTCTCAGGACTCTAACCCTGGACCAGCACTGCGGTCAGTGAATAGCCTGTGCTCATTAAATATATTAAATTCAATTTGATTGTTATTCGTAGGAGAAACAGTATAGTCTCTAATGGTACGCATCTAAACATAAAGTAATTATGATTTTGAGATACTTCTACAGTACTTGAGTAGCTACTTAGTACTTCTACTCCACCAGATTTCAGGCTGATATTGTACATTTTACTGCACTACATTAATCTGGCAGCTGCTTGTAGTCATTACATTTCTGGTTGAGTCCCAGAGAGGTGACGTTCTCTGATATAGCATTAAAAGAAAAGAGAAATCATTAGTCTGTTTTGTGCTCTGGCCTGTTCAAGCTTGTATTAATGGAACTAAAGCCAACAGGATTTTCCCTTTTATGTTGTTTCATCATTGTTCTTTGAGCAGCCTTTTCATTTCTTCCTCCTTTTCCCTCAGGCTTCGTCTCTCACTTCTCCTCCATCATCTCCTCTTCTTGTCATCCCCTTTCTGTTTTCTCTCCTCCCTCCCTTCTCTGCCACCTCCCTGTGTCTGCTGTGACAAAGATTCATGCATTAAAGCCTCAGCTACGCCTCCTGAATACCAACCCAACTCCAGCATTCTCTGAGAACAGAGGAGCAAATTCTCTGTGTTTGAGGCATTTCCCTGTGACTCAGGACAGACCGACGGGGCACAGTGACAAATGAGTGGCTCAGGACTCCAACCTGGAAGCCCCCCTCACCCCCCACCCCCCCCACAGAGAGCAATATTTCCTCCTCTACCTGTGTTTTTTTTTTTTACTGTCTTTCCCATCAGGCCTCAGTAACACGGTCGTGATTCCACTGGAGGAGGAAACGATCAATATCATTACAGCAGACAGAGTTAGCCCCCACTGCCTCCAGTGAGCCATACTGGACATAAAGATGAATAACAGCTGACATTGCTACCATGGTAACCCCTCCAGTGCTCCTCCCACCCTCTCTGTAGTTGCCATCCCCCCCCTGTATGTCTGCTGTGTGCACTGTGGTGCAGCAGAGTCAGTCCGGACTGAGCATACTTCAGTCAACAGTGAACATGCTGCAGCCCCCCTCCTTTATTTTTGACCTGTCATTATTATACCTGTTGGTATGATTCAAAACTGGTTTAACAGCCTCGTTCTAGACCGAGACCAGACAGGCCTCTGACAGTGGGTCTGGACTGGTCCCTCCTCTGTCCATGTTGGACATGCTCAAACTGTCCCTGTGCCATTCTTTCCTTTTTTGATGCAAACCTTTTGTCTTAAATTCACACCATCATCATCATCATCAACATCCAATTCACCCAAATACTTTTTTTAAAATGTGAATTTTTGCACTTTATATTCATGACATGCTCTATGTAAAAAGACTATTAATGTTCCAAACTCACAATTTTCTCAATGACGCAATCATCAAGGTCTGAAGTATTATCTGACGGAGTTTGAGGATGATCCTGCCATGAGTAAATCAAATTGTAAAACATGATATTTCCTGTTGCCACTCAGTGGCGCTATGAGTATAACTGAATATTGGCATGTAGATGTGTTCAGGCCGGCACTTCGGTCAAACAAATAAAGTTTGGGGCACTTTGGACAACATGTGTTTGAGTTTATAACAACTTCCTTTTTCATGGCAGAATCGCAAAAATTGCCACGGGCCGGCCGTCCAACGAAAAGTTTTCACAATAAAGCGAGCCATTTTGCCACACCCATGGGTGAGACCCATAAAACATGTACATTTACACCAGGCCTTGAAACGTGGGCAAAATTTTGGAGCATGTTTAGGCCCTGAAAAAGCCAATTCATTTTTATGCACCAGGAAAATCCACACTAACCAAACGCACCCTTGCTGTTCGGGCCCTAAATCTGTTCTATACGCTGTTAGGAAGGGCGATAAAATCAGTGTCAAGATATTGATAAGAGCACTTTTCCAAAATGCTGTCATACTATTAGAATTACCGTGGAGTCATTTGTCAGTTACCAAGGTGTTTTTGGATCAGAGCTCCTCTCAGTGTGTGGGCATCCACTGACATCTCAGTCAGGTGGAAATTTGCTTCACATAGTTTGAACAGTGCAGGACAAATATTTGCTCTTTTTTCACTTCACGAGTTCGTCCTGATGGACACTGACACTTGACCTTTGTCTACAGTCTTGTTTTAAAACAGAAATAACTTGAGTAGAAAAGAAGGGAGGGATGCTTCACTGTGCTGTACTGCTCCCAGCCAGCCCCCCCTGCTTTTGGCCACACCATGAGTTCATTTTGCCAAGTGGATTGAGGCGCACTGTGCACGCTGTAGTGTAAGAGGAGTAAGTGGAAACACCTGTGAGGGTGTACAGGGTGTACTTTCCTAAAAATACCTAAACGGTGTTGTGAGATTTCTTTTTTTTTTCTTTAATTATCCTCCAAATCTAATCGTTGATGTTTGAGACTGGTTTATTCTGTCACAATGTTTAATCTCAGATAGGAGTATGAAAGAGTGTGTGTGTGTGTGTGTGTGTGTGTGTGTGTGTGTGTGTGTGTGTCTGTCTTTGTGAAGAGGTGGTTTATTCGACTGATCAGTGCTCAGCTTCCTGTTGACCACAGTGTTTCTTCTTCTTCTCTCTCTGTGTTGCAGTTGAAAGAGAGGTGGTTCAGAAGAGGACCTTCACCCGATGGATGAACCTACACCTAGAAAAGGTTTGTTGACGCCTTCATGAAACACACAGAGAGGAGGAACAGTAACCGTGGTCTCCACACTCCAGTTATTACAGAGCTGCTGCTTCCTGAGCCTCCATTCACTGCCCGGGTGCAACAAGACAATTTCTTTTATTGGCCTCTCCATCCCACCCCACTCCTGCCCCAGCACAGGGTAGCTCCATCATGAAACCCCCAACCCCCTCCTCAGTGTACGGGTTTGACACTGCAGCTGAGACGTGATGGAGGTCACGTAACTACAGTTGCACCCTCTCTAAATTATACATGTGGTTGTGTGGAGCTGCATTAAAGTTTCATACACTGTAAAGAGTTCATCTGAGAGAAGAGTGGTGATGTCACAGGTCCACACCGCACAGCTAGCTGCTGCTGTGTGTAAACAATGAGAGCCCCGTCAGTGAATGGGACTAGAAACTAGTGATGTATGGAGGCCCAAAGGGATCACACAATACACCTGTTCCTCAACACAGCGCGTCACTCTCGTACTTGGGAGACCCCTGTTCTAAACCCAAGTCCTGTTCTAAACAGGAGTCCCACACCTGGGATTAAAAGTTTTACTGTTCTTGTTCCTGCTTCCTGGGCAGCTTTACAGGATTAGTTGAAAACAGAATCATTATTTTTTATCTATTAATCTAATTTTCTGGTTTAGTACATTAATTGTTTTCTATATAAAATTTCCGAAAATAGCGAAAAATGACTGAATTGAGCAGCTAATTGAGTCTTTTAAATGAATTTCACCTCTGCTGGAAAGTTAACTAGATCAGTCAACTACATTGATCTCCTATGTGCAGAGTGCAAATTGTGCACTGACAATCGGGGGGGGGGGGGGGGTTCGGTGAAATGAGTTTTACACATGTTACAACCCTTACAGTATCTTACTTGTTTAACTAAAGCTTTCAAATAAATGTAGTTGTGTAGAAAGTACAATATTTCCTCTCTCACCACATTTGGCTGACCAATGGTGGAAATATGATCACTCAGTCACTCAGTCAGTCATATTTGCCATTATATGGCTGGCTGTGCTGTTGTAGTCCAGCCAAAAAGGTGAAACACTATCTAAACCACCACAGACACACAAAAGACAATTAACATGAAACAATAAACTCTATATTGATCTGAAAACGTATCTCTATAACAACTAATCATCCATTGTCTCACTGCTAATGACTGAGCACCGGTGTTTGCTAACATTAGACCATATATGACATTTATGATGACTAATTCAGAAACTCAGAGGGTAGGACAGTTAAGTGTATTAAAGAAGCTTAGTTAGAGTTAGCCCATACCCATAATTCGAACCCTGTCTATGTGGAATCTACCTGCAACTTGTCAAGCTTTATGTCAGACACTGATAGGCCACTGTGAAATTGTGAAACAAATGAAAGTACTGCTGTAGTTCCCATACACCTGAGCTTCAGACCCACAGAACTCCTGCAGAGACTCACTGATACTCTGAGTTTCTGTTTTCCCTCCTCAGCCAGGAGGGAGTTTGATCAAGTCTGCTGTTTTCTCTCACACAATGAGCCTCTTCTCTTACTCTCTGTTTGGCCCTGCATCAAATCTCTGACCCAATAACAGACAATCATACATTTGTCTTCTGTCATCTTGGAAAGTTACAGACACTGAACCCCTCACCCCCCCCTCCCCGACGTCACCCTCCTGCCACCGTTCAGACAAGCTCACAAATGCCTGAGTTAGTATTGACTTGTGATAACAGGCAGTGCACGCTGTGGCTGACTGACGACTGATGTTTAGAGATAAATCTGCAGTTTGCGCTGCCGTCATCAGCTGGATGTTTCAGTTTCACTCCATTTTCACAATATGAACGTCTCCATATATATTTTTACTGGAAGTGTGCAGCAGTTGGTGTCTGCTGATTTCCTTTAACAGACGTGGCCAGAGGCATCATGTTTTCAGGTTGTTCACGCTCCATACTCGTGAACGTGATATTTATAATATTATATTGTTTCAAGAAATTATCTAATTATCTAATATATATATTAGATAATTTCTTCAAAATTTGGTACAAATGTTCACTTGTCACACCTTTCTGACAAAGGTCAAAGCAAAAATGGGGAAAATGCTCTGGTTTATTTTCATTTGCATAGAGCTGAGCCCAGAATGGAGCAACGGTGTCCCTGCAAAATAGTGTCTGTAGGGGGAAATATTTACATATTTCCTGCAACTTGACTGGTTGGTGGAGGGATACAACCGTCAGGAGGTGATTCTAGCTCTGCTGATTGGAGGAGTCACACCAGGATTTAAAACAGTATTTCAATAGAATCACAGTTGTTTCCCTGCACTCACTGATGTGAAGTGAATCCAAGTGAAGTTTTTGGCATGACCGCAATTGATATTGACTGATGATATTTCCACCACTGGTCAGCAGAGTGCCGAGCCTCAGTCTACTGAGCCGCTCTGGTTTCCCGGCTGCTCGGGAACTGCAGGGAAGAGGAAGAACACTTCCAATACACTGAGCCTCGCTTCTATTACAGCAAATAAACTACTTTTATTCCATGTATCATTATTATTAAAGGAGGCAGAAGAATAACTAAACATAAGACTCACTGAGCAGAGAGAGCAGGAGAGAGGGAGGGGGAGAGAGAAGTCATCGGTAACGAGGCTTCGTACTGACGACTATGACCAACTCTACATATCAAACAGAGGGAGTTAGACATAAAGACCTGCCTCTTACAAAAGTCTGTTACGTTCTGGAGTTGAAGTAAATAAAGACTAAACTATCCAGACGGAGGCTGTGCTCTGTGTGAGAGATATTGTGCCTCGGGCCCCGATGGTTCACCTGGTGGAGCACGAGACATTTGGGCTTAGTTCTTCCTGAGTGGTAGAGGCAGACAACCATGAGGGGTAATTCTAGTTTGTATATGCATGAACTGCAGTAATATCTGGGCCTCATTTATGCACATATGCATCTTGGGTTTTTATTGTCTACTCCCCTGAAGCTGTTTGGTTTCCTTTTAAAAAAAAAAAAAAAAAAAACACCAGATGAAAAAGACTTGTGAACTTTGGCAGTTCAGTTATAACAAAGACGGTTTATCTGAAACACATGGATGTGTCGTGTTTAGAAGCTACGAGCTCTCTTACCCACACAAACCATTCAAACTGATCAGGGATTAGTTTATTAACATCTGGCTTTTATGCAGTTGGACTTGAGTCCGTCTCTGATGCTTCTTGGCTGCATTTACACTCACATCTTTTAATATTCAATAAACATCTGAAGACTTAGACAATACATCTGGTATCCTGTTTTATATTCTTACCTCTCTCCTCTCCACTCATGCTTCCCTCTTTCTTTCTCTTCATCCTCAGTGTGACCCACCCATCGAGGTCCAGGACCTTTTCCGGGACATCCAGGATGGACGCATCCTCATGGCCCTGCTGGAGGAGCTCTCTGGCTGCAAGCTGGTCAGACTCTTTGCACTTTGTTTCCACACAACTGCAGCTCTCATGACAATATTGACAGTAGCAGTATTTATCTCATTTAATTATAAGTTTCTCATTCTACATCATCTTCCAGCTTCATGGATTCAAGAAGTCCTCCCATCGTATTTTCAGACTCAACAACATCGCCAAGGTCCTATCCTTCCTGGAGGAGAGAAACGTGAGTAACAAAGTCACTCAGCTGCTGCGCTGCTCGATGATTGGCTGCACTGTTCTCACATGTGCATTGCGTGTGTCCTCAGGTGAAGCTGGTCAGTATCGATGCGGCTGATGTTGCCGATGGAAACTCCTCCATCATCCTGGGTCTCATCTGGAACATCATTCTCTTCTTCCAGGTAAATCTCATTTCCTCTGCCACATCCTCTTACTTTAAAACCCCTTCACCCCCTCTCCTCTGCGCTCTGAGTTTCCACCTTCCCTCCCTTTCCTCTGCCTCTCTTTTCACTTAGAACGAGGTCAAGTGTAAGAATAAAGTGTCTGCTTCACGGCCTGTGCACTTTCCATTCATAAAGGCCCGTCAAAGTGCAGCTCGCTGGGTAGTTTATGTAACCCACACTGTGGTTCACTGCCTTGGACAGACAGCATGAGGAAACACTGTCCTCTCAGTCCGCTGTCTGAAGCTGAGAACACTGCCAGCTCTCAGCTGGGATGAATGGTTATCATCAGAAAGATGTACTGAGTTTTTACAGAGCCAACAGCCAACTACAGAATCCTGTATTTTCCTCTCTCATTATGTCTCACACTTGGCAAACTTACTGCAGGTCTTGCAGAGAGAATACCTTGGTTAAAGATATTAATATGAAAACTAAAAAGCTAAAAGCTAAAAATGCTTATTATTATCCTACACTGTAAATATGTCAGTTGAATAAATGTGTCTGTGAAAGCTTTCCTTGCAAAAGGAGTGATGGAGCAAAAGGAGTTTTTAAAAAAAAAAAAAAAAAAAGATCTCCATCCAGACGACATTTTAGCTCCATATCAGAAACAATCTCTGTCCATACTAACACACCTGAAACCACATACATACATGACCAACCACACTGGGCATGTGCGAGCCAGTGTAAATGGGGAGCAGATTGTCTACTCTGGCTCTGAACAAGCTCTCTACAGTCTGAGAAAATAACCCCTGAAGGTGTCAAACTTGACTACAAGACCTTGTGCATGTTAACACACAACATCTGTGTCTTTACACACCAAGTGAGTCCTGACATCATTTATAATTTTACTGGGAGCAAACACTTTTCCTGTGATTTAAGGGGGAAAATGGCTTCTTCTGTTCTTCCTGTGATGCTTCTTTCTTTATAACAGAAGGTAAAGGAAAAGAATTCATCCATCTGTAGTGGTCGATCTCATGTCCACAGCAAGGCAACAGTCATGTGACAGGCAGGTGCCTCAGTTCCACCAGGAACCTGAACAAATGCAACACCCATATGACCGCAGGGTCTGCATGGGCCAGCCCTTACATTCAAAGAGGGTGGGGCTAGCAGCTCCAGCCAATGGCATGGAGGAAACAATCAACATGGTATAATACACACACACACACACACACACACACACACACACACACAGAGCAGATGTAGGTTTTGAGGCTGGTTCTAACAACATTAGTAGCATAATGGGAAATATGAAATCGAGGTTGAACTATGTCAGGGACCAGTGACGTCCCGCCAGGACAAGCAAGGCAAGCGGTGTTTGACCAGCTAAAGCTAAAAATACACAACAATTAGAACAATACTGAAGTGGAAGTGATATCTGTCCTTACATCTGATCTCAGAACAGCATTCTGTCTCATAAAGGATCCTGCTTTCAGCCTACTTTTCACAGGCTGAGCAGAACTGACCATGACGAGTAAACTGATCTTTACGTGTAAAAAAAAAAAAAGATGAAGCTCTCCTTTAATTTCATCTCTAAGGTTTCAGAAGAGATTCAGCACTGGACAGACTCTGAGTGTTTTCAGAGCTTTGAGTCTGTTGAAATGTTTGCATCATGTGTCATGGATGCAGTGGTAAGCATGATGTAATAAATCTTGGTGACTGAGCCTTTTACCTGTCTGTTGTCTTTTCTCAGAGCTGTGGACCAGAGCAGATTCTGGTTAATACCTTCAAAAGTTTTTGAGAGATGATTTTTATAATTAATATTCAGCAAAATGTTTGCTCAGGTGAACCAGTAATCCAACTTTCTGTCTCTCTCCAGATTAAGGAGCTGACCGGGAACATCAGGAGCCAGTTCCCGTCCTGCTCCAGCCTGTCGTCCATCCCCACCAGCTCCGACTCTGACGCGTCCCACTGCAGCACGCCGTCAGACGAGAGACAGTCGGCGTCCACAGCCATGAGAGAACACGGCAAGGCCATTAAGAAGCTGCTGCAGTGGGTACAGAAACGAACACGCAAGTGAGTGTGGTCTGTCATTTTCAGTTAAAATTGTTTGATTAAATCTTAGAAGTCTGAACAAATGTGACAATCTCTTAGTTTTCAGTTTTTGTTCTACTGAATATACTGTATATTAAATAGGGAGATGCTGACTCACTTGGCACAGCAACAACAACTTCATTAATTATTTAAACCTTCTGATGTGGCATTGTGATCTTACGGTAGCCTTATTTACCTTTATGCTTTCTGCAGAGCAGTTTCACTATCTGCTTCTGGCAGTGTGTGGGGGTATAGACCTATATATTTGGGTTGTTGTATCACTGTCTTTTTTAGACTCCACAATGCTTCATCAAGGTGACCTTGTTTTGCCCCTCAAATTAATTTTAAAGGTGGAGTAATCAACTCTGGAGAAAGATTGTGGATATTTGAACTCAATAGCAAAACAAATACACTAGTCCCTTCAGTGCACCTTCAGAAGCTCCACCCCCTCAGAATCACGGCCACACATTGCCCAGGCAATGACGGTGGCTGAATCCAGAGCATCTTATACGGCAAGGAAGTGGATACTGTCTCATGGCTGAAGCTAAACAAACCTTATAACTGGAGAGAGTCAGTTGTTTAGATTGTGTTTCCAAAACTACACTGACAGAAGAGAGGACCATAGGTTTGTAGCTAAACTAACAAGGAGGTAAAGTTACCAGGCATAGCATTTTCAAATTAATAATTAGACCAAATAAATTCACTGTGCTAACAAACTTGTGTTTTTAGATTTTGGTGGCTATAAAACCTTTTGCATGTTCTACAGACAAATACCACACGATACAGAGCAAACGACAAGATGACAAACTGTGACTACATCCGATGCTGCTAAGCTAACATGCAGAGAGGATTAGACAGTTTCCCAGAGTTTCCCCACCTGCTTGCTAACTAACTAACCAGTTGGGGTTAGCTATCACAAACTTTAACTAACAGGACAAAACAATAGGCTACTGACCTATTGGCAAAGCTAACGTTACCCACCTGTCGAGCAGGAACAGAGCAACCTCCGTATCCTTCTTCATACCTTTCAAGTCTTAAACATTTCTTCACCATAGCCGAACTGGCTGTCAGGAAAAATCCCAGTGAGCCAGTGGATCATCAAAATATCCATCAAAATTTTTAATAGTTCTTACTGACCCAGTCAGTCTCTGCCTGCCCTGTCTGTGTGCTTGTCATTCGGGGGGTGGGCTGTTCCCAGCAGATAAGTCCAGGGCTGAATTTCTTTCCCAGTCTCCGACACTGTAAAGCCTCTCCGATGTTAACTTGATTGTAGCACTTCTTTTTCAGTTTTTGTTCTTCTGACCTTCTCGTCTTTGGCAGTTTTTTGGCCAAATCTCCTTCTTGATATGTCGTCGGTCTCTCATTAGCAGTCCCAAGCAATCCCATTCAACACTCCATATGGAATAGTGTTGTGTGTCTCGGTCCAAGCCGCTTTGTTTATTTCCCATTTAAAGAGGCAGGACTGTGTAGGAATATAGGTTCTTCTTTCAGCACACACACAGACAGCTAGTGAACTATGAGGACATATTCACTGAAACTGACAAAAAGTGTATGAGATTAGAATCACTGTCACATCCCTAGTGGTATCTATTCATTTAGATAGTTAGATTCAATTTGAGATATCTGTCTCAGCACTGGAGGTGAATGGAATTTAGACTTACCAGAGACAGTGCCATTCTTACTCTGGACAGTAAAGAAATAGTTCCTTTGAAAATTGTATGTCTCATTATAGGTATGGTGTAGCAGTTCAGGACTTTGGGAAGAGCTGGACAAGTGGACTGGCCTTCCTGGCTGTCATCAAGTCCATTGACTCGAGCCTGGTAGACATGAGGAAGGCCCTGCTGAGGAGTGCCAGGGAGAATCTGGAGGATGCCTTCAGGATAGCCCACTACAGCCTTGGTATCCCACGCCTCCTGGAGCCTGAGGGTAACAAGAAAATAAATCTTTTTAAATATTAACCTAATCTGGTTACTTTCCGCATTAAACCATGATTTTTTTTAAAAGGAGAGTGTCTGATGATAAATGTAGTTTCCAGATGTTTCTCTTTCCTATAGTCTTTCACTATGAGGGGAAAAAAATTAAGCAAAACCCATTTTTATGTTGGCTTCTCTGACATTAGACAACTTCCGTGGAAAAAGGTAAAGCAGGATGTGCATTTGATATCTTTCTCTGTGCTGATGTACTCTTTCTGTTAATGTGACAGAATTAAGATCAGACTTGTGCAGTATTAGAAGTGTTACAGAAATGAAACAGGTCTAACCCAGTGAGATTACTGTCATGACTTTTACAGAAGAGGGACTCCTGGTTTTACTCAGACATGAGACCTACATGTCAAATTTCCAGCACATTTGCGTAATAAAGTGCAAGTCTGAACAGGTCTTATTACTCTTAGGAGAAAGCTTTATTGACATGGAGACTTTTATGTAAAATGCCAGTATGATGATTGTTCTTTATTTTCCCAGATGTGACTATCAACCCACCAGATGAACAATCCATCATGACATATGTGTCACAGTTCTTGGAGCACTTCCCTGGTATAGAGGAGGTAAGAGTTCTGGCTTACAGTTCATGGGTGATTGGTGTCTGACATCAGATTTTGACAAGACGTGTGAGCACTGATTGATTTCTGCCAACTTCCTTGTTTCTAACCCAGCCGGAGGAGTCCTGCCAGCTGATAGAACGAAGCATCTCTATGGGTCGACTCAACTTCCGTGAGATTGACTCCGACCGCATTAGGAATGGCGCTCACGGAAGCAGAGTGAAGGAGCGGTCATTCATGTTCCAGGGGGACTCTACCAAACCCGCACCCAAAATCTTAATTTCCTCTGTGTCTGAGGACAGGAGTGCCACGTCACCCCCGTTTAGGCAGGCTGCAGCTCGCTCCTGGTCCATTGAAGACTTTCTTGCAGATTCCCCCCACATGGGAGACACCTCCAGCAGTGTGGTTGAAGACTCCAAGGAACCTGTCAATGAGGTCTTAACCAACTTAATCTCTAACTCCCCACAACTGTCTCACACTCATTCACCCACTGACTCTTCAGTGCCTGAGTGTGGAAACACTGAGTCAGTAATTGGCGACTCAGCGATCAGCTCACCGGACTCTTGGGTGGAAAGCGAATTTGGGGTGATGCCAGAGAAGTTTTCTGAGAGCCCAAGCGACAGTTCTTTGTGTGACAGTGGAACAGCCTGGGATGTGTACCGTGCCACCCCAGTGGAGGTTACTACTCTTGATGAAGGATTTGTCCCATCCATTGAGGATAGAGCATCTGATGAGCAGTCAATTACTGAGTCATATAACGATGAAGGGATTTACTCACTGAACTCACTGGAGAGAACACAGGAACAAACCCAAGGGCATTCTGAGAAAAAACAAGAGGAAATACTCGAGGCAAACCTCAAAAGCAACAACCAGGACATGACACTGGATCAGAGCAATGCTGAAATCGCAAAAAAAGTAGACTCTAAACAGATGGATAAAAGTCTGCTTCAAAAAGATCAAGTACCCAGAGAGCAAGAACCTTATTTTGATGCACAAGTCCTGCCCGACTCTGGTGCTAATGATCTCCTTGAAACTGATGAAACTAACGAGTCCCTAAGCTCCAACACTAAACTACCACTCCCTGACCATTTTGAAGAACCTGTGAAGCAAACTGGTGTTGAAGAGAGCACTTCTGACTGTGTAAAGGAAACTGTGGATGCACAGGACCACAAAGGACAAAATAACGGTCAAACAGAAAGTTTGATTAAAAGAAATAATTCTGAGGAGGCTGAAGTGGAAACTCAGTGTCTGAAAACAGGTTCTTCTGTAGAGGAGAAAAGAGAGGACCCTAGAGATGAATCATGGACTGTTAAGGAAAGGGATGAAGGTGTGGTAGATGAAACAAATGAAGGAGTTCTAAGAGACTACCCAGATCCTCAAGAAAGCATTACGCATCCAGCCAACCAACAGGGAGCACCAAGCATTCCTCTGATCTCCATCTCCAGTGAGCCAGAAGAGCAGAACGAAGAGGGAGCATGTGACCCAGAAAGACAAGCTCATGCTGGGGATGAAGAGGTAGACCAGCCAGAGGTAACTGGATTTAATGGATCTGACACAAATGTCAACAGCCCCCAAAATCCAGATGAACGGAGGTGTGACTCCAATTTCATTGATGACAAAAGACCTGCTGAGATTCCTTCCATCTTGATATCAGAAGATGATAATTCAATAGCTTCAGAGCAAATAACGGACTTAGAAAATGGGCATTTGGATGACATAGATGAACACAATGTCAGGAAGTCGTCAGATATAAAAACATGTGATCCATGCACAGTAGATAACATGGAAATGACTGAACAGCTGAACAACTCTCAGACAGATAACATTGATGAGGACTTCATTGTTCAGACTCCTACAGATGATAAATTGCAACCTGTGAATACTGAGCAGGACAAACTGGGCGACAGTGAGAAAACCAACACACAGCAGAGCACATTGGATCCAGTCAACTCAGAACTGAATGGTAAGATGGGGATTTCATGTCATGAACTAGCTAATGCGCCCAGAAACATGGACTTCTTTTATGCAGACTTTGATCGACGTTCTCCCACAGATGATCTTGATGGTGACCCTATTGAACCCATGGATCTGTTCTACCCAGACAAAGAGGACCCCATGTTAACAGAGCTACCTGATACTGAAATGCAGAGTTGGCCTTCTGTTTTGAGCGTATCAGCTCTCCAGCCAGCGCCAGCTTCAGAGAGTCTACCAGATGACCAACCACTCAACCTGCCGGGTGAAGACTTCAGGAATGGAGTGCATTTGATACAAGAGGATGACAAGGTAAATGCAAGTTTATTCAGCAGTGCCTTTGTACACCCCAACCTTTTCAGTGTCACATTAGCTTCATGTTTAAGCAAATTAAGTGTTTCAGTTTTTTTTCATTGTATTTTCTGGACTTCGTTTGATGAGTTTTCATTGGCTAAGCTATTTGCATGGCTCTAGACATGGAAATATCGGCTGGTCAGTTGGACAGTCCATCAATTTGCTCCAGACTGAAATATATTGAATTGGTGGGGATGACATTTTGATCCTCAGAGGAGAGAACGCTAAAAACCTTTTCCCTGTTGCCACTATGAAGGTAACATATGTGGGTTTGGGTGAAATATCTCGATAACTTTTGGACTGATTCCCATGAGATTTGGATGAATTTAACTACCTTTGATGATCCCTTGACTTTCCATCTAGCACTGATACTTTGGTCTCTGACCAAATATGTACAAAACTAATCACATTGTGACCAGGCGTGGAGCCCCTGAATTTCTAATCTTGTGTCAAGTTAAATTGGGGGCTGCATACCCCGCTGTACTTTGTGTTTAATGCTAGTTTGCAAATGTTTGTATGGTAACACACTTAAATCCAAACCACAAATTGAGTCAATTTACAACATGAAACAGAGAAAACAGAGGAACATTCTCCAGTTCAAAATGCAGAAATTAGGCAGTTATTCTACTGAATGAAGCTAAACCAACAAAGGTCTTGGTACCGTATTGCATGAAGGCAGATGTCCATGTGTTTGTTGATTTATAAAGCATGTCTAGGTTCTAAATTAATACTGTGAAAGTATCAATCAATCAATCAATCAATCAATCAATCAATCAATCAATCAATCCATCAATCCATCAAAATCTGCTATATTTTTTATTGGATCACTCAGAAAGCAGTCAGGCAATCAGAAGAGAGTCTCAGAGCCTCCAATCTTCTGATTGGCTCACAGACCTGTTGTTACTAGAGCTCCATAGAGAAACCTGAGAGAGGAGATGTAAAACTACATTGAGATGTTTTTTGGATCTTAAAACCACAAATATATATTCTTATGGATCAACACTTCAAATAAAACACAGGAGAAGAGGAAAAGATGGGACCTTTCATTTTCAGGGTAATTTTTCTATCACTGTAAAGTGAGCGGCATCATAGAAAACACTGCCTTCACACTGCCTGTGTGTGTGTGATGGTCCAACTGCCCAAACAGGAACATGAAGCAATGTGACACTTCACACCTCCACAATATCACACCTAACAACCAGATGACCCGCTGATATTCATTAAGCACAGGCACATCATTCTGTTCCACTGATGGGTCAGTGTGATGAGCTCGGGCTGTTGTTCTGTTATCATGAATCATTTATTTGAAGAACGAGAACAAGAGTCAGGGGTAAACCATCAGTGAATACTGGGTGACAACTTTAACTACATGTTATGTAGATTTTAAAGCATCGAAATCCCTCCAAACGTTTATTTCACCTCAGGATATAAACGTGTTTGATTCAGTGACAATATGACAAAGAGTTGATTTTGCTCTTCTTATGAGGCTGATGCTGGAGGAAAGGTTAAGAGGTCATTTGAAGAAAAAGGGTTAATCCTCTGGAAGTACGAATGAGATCTTTAAAATTCTGTGGTAATCTATTTCACTGACATTTATGCCTGAGGGTGGCGTTGAAACAAGAAAGCTCATAGAGTGATCAAAATGGAAAGGGTTTATTCTCCAAGGAGCATGAATCTGCTCTGTAACATTCATGGCAATTTGCCCATTAAAATTAAAGTTTTCGGTGTAAACACTGTCACGTGTTGGCCTGAAGGTGGCACTAGAGAAAAGGTCCATCAGAACATTACAACTTTAAATCTGTTTTCCCTCTAAAAAGCTAAAAGGTTTCTCTCTCGTCGTTTCCTGCTCTTGTTAGGCGATCACTAAGACCAACGAGGAGACTGGTAAAGCATCTGAATCCCAGGAGCAGAACTTGTTTCCCGGGGAGAAGACAGGAGGACTCTGGGGTGATGATGATCCAGCAGATGGCAGCAGTATGAGTGAGGCTGAACAACAGGGCCCGGGCTCTGCCAGGGAAAACACAGAGCCTGTGAGGTAGGTTTTCTATTCTTAGCCAGCTCCCTGGTACACTGAGAAACACACATTACCCAGGGGGAAACCAGTGTTATGGCAATGCATGGGACTGCTCTGACCCGGCTTCTCTGTTTGCTCCCATATTTCCTTAAAAGTACTGAACAAAGTCTCTGTAGGTTGGTGATGGAGATGAGGACGGGCCTTATTAGGGGTTGAAAGACCGTGGCTTAAAGAAAAGGACGAGGATTACAGAAATCAATGTCGTTGGATTAATTAATGCCAGAGAGCTTGATTCTGTTCATGTTCAACAGTGGAATTAAAATGATAATCCTTAAAACTTTCATATATCAAACCCACTTTTGATGCTTTTTATGCTTTGTATTTTTAAGCTGCTCACATGTTCTGTTATTTCCTCTTCATGAATCAGTTTTCATTGTCGAGTCTGTTTCCACGTGGGATTCAGAGGAAATGATGGATACATTGTGAAGACAATACCAGATGACTTTACTTGATGGGTTCATGAAAAAAACAAACCTTCATGATACCATTTTATGTAGCACGACATTTTTGAATGCTTTGTACAAAAGCCGGGAAGAGTCATATTTGCAAATATTTTTTTATCCCGTTATCTCAAGTTAACAAATTCATTATCCCGAGATAACGAGATGTTATTAGGAGAAAATGATTTTTTGTTATCCTGAGATAACAAGATAACTATCCCATTATCTCAAGATAACAAAGCTTGTTTTCTAATTATAATGACTTCTTGTTAATCAGAGATCAGATGAGCCAAGCCAGTATGTAAATGAACTTCTAGAGTTGTAAAGTGAAAATGTCAGGACGACGCATTGATCAACATCAGAGAATATTTCAATCAAGGGCAGATATCAGTCTTTTCATACAAGATCATTTTCACAGTCCTCATCAGCAAATGAGTTACTAAGGATTGTTGCCAAGGAGGAGGTTGTTTTATGTGTCCTGACCTCCATGTTCCTCTTTTCATGACCAGAAGGATAGTTTCCCTTCATCCACTTTTGGGGGGCTGACACAGCTTGTGTAGTTATATGTCTTTGTTTAAACTCAAAAATCATTGAGGGTAAAGCTTCATTTACAATAAATAAAAATACCAGTTAAAAAAGAACATCAATGAAAACAAGCATATCAATACAAGGAACAGTTGAAACAGGTACAAACAGAAGTGAAAAGGTCAGAGATTAAGAATCTAAAATGACCAAGAGAGAATCAAAAAATTCATAAGGTTTTTTGTAGTGGGTTTAGGGAGACAGTGCAAAGAAGTCTAAAGCAGATCTTCCAAGCTCAGTATGAACTCAAGGGAAAATGGAGCGTGAGCCGGTCATTAGTCCTGGTCTAATGTGGTCCAGATGGCCAAACTAACATGAATGAAAGATATAAAGGCAGTTTTTCAATAAGGGTTTTGTAAATAAACAAATATGAACGCAAATCTCCCCTCTCAGAGCGAGAGGACCATCCAACGTGAGCGTAAAGGGCTGCCTGGCTCTCTTGTGGGACATTTCAGGTGCTCTTGGGGGCCCTCTGGTGGCCACAGGGACCCTGAACAGGCACTTGGTTTTACTTATGTGTCTGGCCAGTTCTGGTGTGTAATACAACTGTTATAACTGTTTACTACCAGTTAGTTTCCAGTTACAGTTGTTCTTTGTTTTTGCTCCAATTTATTCCTTATTTTTACCACGGTCTCACTTTTACAGCAGTGTCTGTATTTTAGACAGAGGTGAGCAGAGGTCACGGCTCCTTTACTTGAGTCACAGTACAGATCCTCCTGGTCAAATATCACTCCAATACAAGTGACAGTTGTTCAGACAAATTTTAGTGCAGGAGTACTTGATCATAAAAATACTGAAGTATTCAAAAGTAAAGTTTTATATGTCAACTCATTGTTGTTTTGTTCCACATTTACAGAACCTAATGACTTGACACAACCCTACTGACTGACTGACTGACTGACTGACTGACTGACTGACTGTAGAACGTGTAGAATCCTGTAGAATATGATACAATGACTGCAGACATGGACATAAACACACAATTTAATCAACAAAAGGAGCTGTAGTCAGGGCGTCGTGTGGTGTAGTGGTCTAAGCAGGCGCCCCATGTGTAGAGACTACAGTCCTCGCTGCAGTCGGCCCCGGTTCGAGTCCCGCATCGGACAGCCCTTAGCTGCATGTCATTCCCCCTCTCTCTCTGCCTCCCCATTTCCTGTCTCTCTCTACTGCACTATCAATAAAGGCATAAAAAGCCCAAAAAAAATATACTTTAAAAAAAAAGTTTCTTTAATGAAAAATGTGATCGCAAAAAACACAGCAAACATTTCAGACTAAATGAATCTTTCTTTATTTCTAAACCTTCAAACACAGACTTCAGATCAGACCATGGTCTCTGGTGAAGAATCTTCTGCCTCATCTTTATCTAACGTCGCCATGGTTAGGACACTGACAGGTTGTCATGACTGACAGGGGAGGAGTTGGCTGTGATTGGTTTTTCTCCTGGGATCAACACAGTGTATGGTCGATCACATTTTCAAAATGAAATTCAGTCCACCTACTAAAAGCTCTGCTTCCAAGTAAGATGCTTCATAGAAATGTAGTGGAGTCAAAGGTACAATATTTGTCTTTTAAGTGTAGTGGAGTAAAAGTCTGAAGTTTCTAAAATAAAAGTAAAAGTACAGTACTCAAGTAAATGTACTTTGTTACCGCCAGCCGTTGATTTTAGAAATATTGATTGACACTTAGAAAATCCTAATTCCTCAGGAGAATCTCATTCGTTCAGAAATATACGTCTTCTCTGGTCCAGCAGTGTGACGTGTTGCTGGTCAGATTGTGTTTGTTGCCCGGGTGTTATTTTTGTATGAAGCTATGGGATCCGTATTATTAAATCCACCAGTAACCACGGGTGTTGTCAAATCAACCAGGTGCTCTGAAAGCTCCGATAAGTCCAGTCATCCACTTCCTGCTCAGCATCAAACAGCAGACACAGTTGGCGACCAGCTGGTGAACACAGCGGAGCATTTAGCAGCTAAAGAGACCGATATATCAACTTACTAAGGCCACATGTCAAACGTGTGTTACTTTCAACTTGTTGTGGAGTTTTACGATTAAAAAAAACAAGATGAATAGAGATGAAACTCCAACAGGAAGAATGAGTTCTTGTTGTGGTGGTGAAGTAAACAGGGACCGTTTGTTTTCATACCTGTATTATTATGATCTGCAGATGTGTAAATACTCATAACGGCTTTCCCCGCTGCGTTGCCTGGGTCTGCTCTCTGCTGATGAGGCCAGAACTAATGGATTTTGTCCTTTCAGGAGTGTCACCAAAAGTTCCAGCGGACCAGATGAAAGTCACATCCCTCCAGTTCTCCGTCACAGAAAGGGGGCTCATCTCACTGAGGCTGTGGTTAGTTTGACACTCCATTTCCTTCTCCGCGGAGATCTCGCTGCGCCTGGATAAATCATCTGTACCGTCGCAGTTCACTAAGAGTGTGTGTCCGGTGTTTTCTCCACTCACAGGACAAACGGAGAGCTGAGACCGTGGCGACCAGGAAAGATGACAATGGTGACTTTTGGTAAGAACGTGGTCACATGATTCAGTTCCCAGTCCTTTGTATGAAGTGATACATCCGTCGCTTTTCTCGTGGACACGGTATCTCAGTAACAATATCTCAGTAACGCCTTGAAAGAACTTCTTCAAATGTGGCACAAACATTCACTTGGACTCAAGGATGATCTGATTAGATTTCCTTTGTGGTCAAAGGTCAAAGGTCAAGGTCAGTGTGACCCCTGGAAAAACCACTTTTAAGCCATTGCTCAAGTCTTCACACAGTTATTATGACAAAACTTCACACAAATGGTTGATATTTTCTATGACTCTGGATAAACAGGATGTAACCTGAAACTAGTCTGAGTTGAGGTGGCAGACAACCACCAGGTGGTGATTCTAGTTTAAATCCTGGCTTCATGCTCCAGTGCTCCAACTGGTCACCAGTATATTCTGAGATAGAGCATTAAACACATTATTTAATGGAAAAACTAAAACTTGCAGTATAAACATTTAAGATAAATATTATCAGCTTGTAGGAATACGGTCACTGTGCACTTGAAGGCCTTTGGAACACACCACATCTCATTTAGTCGCGTACTCTAGAGGGGTTGAGTTCATTCAGTCTTACTCATTGAAGCCTAGTTTCAATTTGAACGGGTGATGGGTTTGCAGTGGATTGTGGGACAGCAGAGGTTATTTTTTGTAGAACTGAGAAGCTTTGTCAAACTGATGTGACTGAGTCAGTGGTGAACAGCAGACAGCCAAGGACACGGTACTAATACTAATATTAATATTAACTAATCCAAATGAGACGTTTTTGTCCTCTATGACTAATGACAAGAAGCTACTTGTGTCGATAAGCTTGTGTTATTTTTGTGTCTCCTCTGAACTTTTTCTCCCTCTGTGTGTGTGTGTGTGTATGTGTGTGTGTGTGTGTAGGAGGAGTGAGAGCTGGGAGCTCTATCTGCTGCTGCTGCTCTGGCTGCTGCTCTACTGTTTCTGGCTGCTGCCACAGATGGACCTGAAGACACTGCCCAGCCTGCTGCTGAACCTCGACCACTGAACACACACTCTCACACACACACTCTCTCACACACACACACACACACACACACACACACTAATACACACGTAAAAATAAAAAAGAGAACACACCACACACATATAGCTCAACTGCCACTCATCTCTGATGTATATTTCAAAGTACTACAGCTTTTCATGAGGTTTTGCTTTTTTTAGCTTTTGATGTGGCTTGAAGTGTGTGATCTGTGTGACGAGGAGCAGCAGAGGGAAAAGTCCTGATGCCATGAACGTGAAGTAAGAATTTCAAGGGAAAAATTCAAATCTTACAGGTAAAAATGTTACAAGAATAAAGTCATCATTTTACAAAGTAAAAGTCTTGATAGAAAAAGTAGAATCTCAAGACTAAAGTTGAAATATTTTGAGAAAGAACTCACAAGTTGAATTGTAATTCTAAGAAAAAATGTCATGATAAAGAATAAAGTCATTATTTTAAATTAAAGTTAAGTCATTAAATGTCATTAAAGTAAAAATAAAATTTTTATTAAGTTGTAATTTTATGAGAAAAAGTCATAATATTTTGAGGATAAATTCATTTTATTTTGTGAAATAATAATAATAAAAATAATAATAATGATAATAACAATGCACAGTGTAGTGAAAATGAATTTGTAATTCTGAGAAAATGTTAATAATGATAATATTATAACAATATCATTATATTGTTAATTGAAATGACAACTTTTACTTACCTTGTAAACTAGCAACTTCACTCTGAAATTACTTTTATTTCCTTGTGATTTTATTTGTGCAACTTTTTCTCAAACTTCCTCTCATGACTTTACCTCTGTTTATCAGAATATTACAATTTTATTTTTCAAATCTCCAAACAGTGGCTCCGATAACTCCACTGCAGATCTGCTCCTGTTCTATAGACACTGTAGAAGTTTGTGCTTTATTGCTGTGCGAAGCAGAACGAGTTGACTTTGTGAGACGATGTGACTGTACAGCTCACTCTGATTGTAGTTAGAGATATATGCTATGGATGTATGTATGCACAGTTGAATAGCCATTTAACCCAGATGAAGAATTTAAAAGTGAAACGGCTTCAGGCTGATGATAAAAAAGTTTAGTTAGTGGAGCTAAAGCAGGAAATATATATATTTACACTACTGGTCAAAAGTTCTAGAACACCTCCATTTTTATACCTCCGCCAGCCAGAGCCAGAGGTGTGTTGTTTTTTGGGTTGTCCATCCATCCATCCATCCATCTCATTCTTGTGGACATGATATCTCAGACAGAACGTCTTCAAATTTGGTAAAAAATATTCACTTGGACTCCAGGACAAATTGCTTAGATTTTGGTGGTTAAAGGTCAAAGGTCAAGGTCATGGTGACCTCACAAAACATGTTTTTGGCCTTGTGAACACAGTATCATGAGAACTCTTCAAGGGAATCCCTTCAAATTTGGCTCAGGGATTAGATTTAAGTGGTCAAAGGTCAAGGTCAGTGTGACCTCACAAAACACTTTTTAGCCATAACTCAAGACTTCACGCAGCAATTATGACAAAATGTCAAATGGTTCATATTTTATATGATTCTGTATAAAAAGGGATAAAACCTGAAACTAGTCTGAGTGGAGGAGGCAGACGACCTCCAGGAGGTGATTCTAGTTCCAGCTGTTATTTGAATAGACATAATTCAATGTCTCAGTTTTTATGAGCAAATATACAACTGGAGAGTTTAAAAAGAAGGAATCATGGGACCTTTTTGTTGAACTGAATTTATTTCAAATTTCAGTGAGAACTGGAAAAATGGTTTGTTCTAAACCTTTTGACTGGTATGTGATAAAGGCTTTTTGGGCTCAGCAGTCTGAATGAAGGGAGGGGGGAGAGGAAGGGGGGTTTATTAAGGATCTGTTGCACTTTTGAAAGAGAATGCAAACTGCCAAAGATAGTTTTGGAAGTGCTCATACAGAAAACTCACAGCTCACCACAAGCCCAGTAATGTTGTTTTTAACACGTAGGAAGTCATATCTAACTCTTGTACTGAAGCTTCACCCCAGCTCTCTGTTGTATAATAGCTGAGGCAGAATATGTATTTGTAATATTTTATGGCTCATAAGATGTGTGAATGGATTTTTAAAAAAGTTTTATGACAAAGAAGTGTTTTATGTGACTGAGCTATGCCTGAGCTTGTCGACGGAAAGAGAATGCTTTAAAATGAAATATCTTTCTATATGTTATTTTTGAACAACTGTCTGTAATGAAGGGTTATGACAAAGTGATAGTAAATATTCCTCATTTCATCACAATCTGCATCAACAAGCACAACTCTGCTTCCACACCAGCCGCCCGCTGGGTGAAGTCTGTTTACTCTGAACATCAATCCAGCTCCTACATCCACTGAGGGGGCAGCAGCAAAAAAAAAGCCATTCATTCATTGAGTTCTGTACAAACTGGGTCGTCCCTGCAGCACAGTGCATCATGATCATGTCTCATGTGTGTGTTTGGATGTGTTCTTGCCCTTTTATCCTTGTGAGAACTAGAGCTGTGTCCCAGTTCCATTCTGTTTCCTGACAGCCTGCAGTACGGACTGAATGCTAATCACAGTGTGCTGTTTTTTTTTTTTTAGAAATCAATGTGCTTTATTGTTTTGTACTAACAGGAAACTTATGAATGCCACTGCCAACTGCACTTCACAATAAGACAGCAAAAAAGGTTTTCTAAAGATTTAAGACTTGATCTGTGTGACAGTGGACAAGGATTAGCAGTGGGAAGAACTCATAATGTCATGAAAGTGAAGTAAGAATTTCAAGGGAAAAATTCGAATCTTACAAGTTAAAAATGTTACAAGAATAAAATCATAATTTTACAAAGTAAAAGTCATGTAGGAAAAGTAAAATTTCAAGACTGAAGTTGTAATATTTTGAGAAAATACTCACAAGTCAAATTTTAATTCTAAGAAAAAGTCATGTACAAAAGAAAATGTCACAACAAAGAATAAAGTCATTATTTTAAATTAAAATTAAGTCATTGAATTTCATAAAAGTGAAAATATTTTAAATAAGTTGAAATTTTATGAGAAGAAAACTCACAATGTTATAACAGTCAAATTGTAATTCTATTTTTTTTTTATAAAAAATGTCAATAAAGAATAAAGTCATTATATTTTTAAGTTAGATTTCATCTAAGTAAAAATAAAAGTTAGATTAAGTTGTAATTGTATGAGAAAAAGTCATGTGCGAAATGAAAAACACAATGCACAGTGTTGTGAAAATGAATTTGTGATTCTCAAAAATGTTAATAATAATAAGAATAATACAATACAGTTGTATTTTTAATTGAATTTATGAATGCCACTGCCAACTAAACTTCACAGTAAGACAGCAAAAAAGATTTTCTTAAGATTTTTATTATAGGACTATAGACTTTTATTTTATATGAAAAGTTGGTTTGACAAGACAATTCCAACTAAATGTCCACCCACTAATACCACCTCCTTTCAACGATTACAGCAAATCAACGGTCACACAGTATAAAATGTTTCTGAAGTATCCACCATCCTTTCCTAACATTTACCATGTTCCAATTGCCTAAGCACAACCATGAAAACTTTACTCATGTTTTTAGTCGCTACAATCAGAGATAGACGGTGGTAGAAGTAATGAGCAGAGGTGGGAGGAAGTCACAAGTGCAGGTCCCAGAGTTACCATGGTAAGAGTCAAGGAAGTCAAGTCAAGTCAAAGCAAGTCACAAGTTTTAACCTTCAAGTCTCAAGCAGGTTCCAAGTAGATGTGGAGAGGGAAGAACTCATTACATTTTGGTGTGGATCTTGTTTATCACTTTCTTTAATGTGTAGGATTGTTTGTCCTTGGTGGAGGTAGGAACTCTACTGAGTGCCATTACCATTACTATACATCTCTGTGTGGAACCTGCAAGGTGCTCTCTCTTTCCTCCAATACAAATTTTTGTATTATTGGACTTAACCCCTCCCCATGATCGCTGCCTTGTGCGTTGGCCCCTGCTGGTCTGCCACGTCCTAATAGGTTGCCAGGTTTGTGGGCATCGCGATAAAAATCACCCGCTAATGCTTCAAAAAAAACAAATGTAACTTCTAGAAAAATGGAAATATTTGATTAAAAAATAGTAGAGTCTTTTATCAGTGTTGGTCAAGCAAATCTCAAGTCCTCAAATTTGTGAGTTAAGTCCCTCATATCTACTAATGAGTGAATAGAAGTACCAGTCCGACAAGAGAAGGTACCTAAATACAAGTAAAGTAAAAGTCCTGCTTTCTAAATCATACTTAAGAATATGTAGATGTTTTTACTCCTCTGTGCCGGCAACTGCATATTGTTTTCGGGTTCTCCATCCCGTCCCATGTGGACACTATATCTCAGTAACTCCTTGACAGACCACCTTCAAATTTGGTACAAACATTCACTACAACTCAAAGATGAACTGATTAGATTTTTGTCGTCAAAGGTCAAAGTTCAAGGTCACGGCATTCACGTGAATCCAAATATATCAGGAACGCCCAGGTGGAATTTCATCACTTCTGTCACACTGTGACCTCATAAAACATGTTTTTGGCCATAACTCCCAAATTCATTCACTAATTATGACACATTTTAACTCAAATGTCTATAAGGATAAAATTAAGCGATGACATTTTATATCTAAAAGATCAAAGGTGATTGTAGTTTTTTAGAATCTTAAACTTTAACTAGTAGTGGTGTAATATGTACAATATTTTCCTCTGGAATATAGAGTGACATTAATACCTCAACATTGCACAGTACTTTAGTAAATGTACTTTGTTACTTTCTATCACTGGACATCGGTGAACAAATGAACTTGCAGTTGACTGACAGTCTGCATGTTGCTGATACATTCCACTGAGCATTTTGCATCTTTTGAGATCTTTTGGTGACAGTGTTTCCTCATTATGGTGATTAAAAAGAATGTAATAATGGCAGCATTTCATTTCACAGTGTATTAGCTTTCACTAATTGGTATGTAAATGAATTTCGAAGACACAGGCTTGTAAAAATCAAGTGGGTTTAGTCTGTATAATGACTTATTTGAATATACTAAATGTTGTGGATTTTGCAGTGTGAACACACTACACACACTCCTGCTGGTATTTAGTATGGAAATGGGACACGGCTCAGTTTTACAGAATAAATTATGTACGTCCTCACTTCAGCCAAGGGCTCGTTTAGATGTAGGATTTGCCTGAAGAGTTGTACAGAAGATCAGTAAAGAGAATTATCATTGTATAATTGTTGTCTGATTTTTGTCATAATGCATATTTTTCTTCTCACAATCATTAGATCAAAACGTGTGTAAAGTGATAATTATCTATGATTAGCCACAAAATCATAGAATATTCACCATGTAGTTTTTTTTCCCTAAATTTTCCAATTTTTATGATTGACAGTAAAACTACATCATTCACTATATTACAATCATGGAAACTAGGATTTTACAATCTGCTGTATAATTTTACTGTTATATGTTCAGGCACACTATTAGTCCCCAATCCCTGCAGTCATGTTATAGGGACATTACACTGTTTCATTGGGTACTGTTTCATTGGGTATTACAGTATCATTCTGCGATCCCAACCACAAAAATAATAACACCCATGTGCTTTACAGCCTTACATAGAGTTGAGATTACAATTAGAATAGAAATCAAAATGAATATGGTCATAGATTTAGAAAGGGTTCACTTTAAGTTTCAACTGGAACTGCACTTAAAATTAGAATAAGGATAAGATTTAGAGGAAGTTTGGCAGCAAATTCATCTCTGTGTCTCCAGTAGAAAACTCCCTCTAATGCCTCTTTTCCTGCTGACTGGTAATTCATTTGCAGAATTTAGCATTATCCTAAATGTGAGTTCAAAGTGAGTAGATGTCTTAATTTTTCAGCCTTGTTTAATAAGGGAATGGGAAAACTATTGATTTGTTCCAGATGTACCTTTTGGATTGCAAAAATCTTCATACTGAGGATAATACTAACTAACCGCAACAGCTTGACCGGAGTCCCAGCACACTGTGGCAGTGCTTCAGACTCTGGGACTGGACTTGAGGAAACAGGGAGGACAGTAGTTTACAGTCTTTACGAGCACTGTGTATGTATGTATGTATTTGTTTGTGTCTCCAGTGGCCATGCCCCCCCCCCCCCTTCCCCTCCACTACCACCACTGAAAGGACTGACCCAGTAAAAGCATATTAGCTTTTGTATTAGAACCTCAATCATTCTCATTGTTTCAACAGCACCAGTCAAGTGCAATAAATGATGTTTTAAACCCTTTGTCTCTGGTTGTGTGTGCTTTGTTTTCACTCCTTATGGCACTGGCAGTTTCTTTAGATGTCTATGACTCATTTAACTGAATATATACTGCTATGACTCAGAAGTCATTTTGCTGTACATCATGTCAATTTCATGTAAATATGTTTGTCACAAAAGGGTTAGGCTTCTAGACTGTTTTTTTTAAGATATGTTCAGACCATAGACTGTAAATAGAGATGGACTTTGCCTCTGTGATGTCACCCACAGGTTTTTAAAGCTCAGAGTGAGCTGCTCGGCCGTTGCCATCTTAGCAGTGTCTGACTCCGCCCCTAACTTGCAGTTAATCCAAAAATGGACAAAGAGGAGGGGGGCATGTGAGAGAATTCATTGCATACTTTGTTTGTGGCAAACATACGCTCCCCCACCTGTCACTCAATTCCCCATATCTTTAAATCTTAATGAAATGTTAGCTCTAGAGACCAAAACTGTTTTTTGTATCAAACTGTAAACATGTTTATTTCTGCTGTAAAGTTGGACATTTCAACATGGGAATAACAAAACATTGTATGTAACACACTTTATTTTAATTAGTTAATTTCATATTTTAATTACTTCAATTCATTTTTCTACCAATCTCTCAAGTAGAGAAAGGATCCTGTCCGTCCCTTCCCCTCTCTGCAGCCTCATGTCCTCTGTGATGAGCCGTAACACCTCATGTCTCTTTCTCCTCCTCCTCCTCCTCCTCCTCCTCTTCCACTGCTGCACTTGGCCCTGGTGTGTCCTCAGGGATGGAGGCAATCAGGACAGGGGGGGTGATGAAATGACTCTGTCCCAACACCTCATCCATTAGGAGAAACCAAGGCCAAGTAGCAGTGGTGGGGTTCCCGCTCACTCCCTCTCCTGACCCTGGAAAACCTACAATCCTAACACAGAGGAAACCAAACATGGCAGTGACAAACAACAGCAGCAAAAGTGTGTTTATCAACTTGTATGATTAAAACAAATAATTTAAAATCGCGAGTCAGCTTCCCCAGCAGGCACATTTTCTCAAGACATGTCCTTACGGAGAGAAAACAAGAGAACCAACCATGTTAACACTGGGATGCAAATATAGGGAGATTGGGAAACACAGACACAATATCCCAGAGAAATCATTTACTTGGTTGCCATATTTTGATTCATGTGATTATGTGACAGTCACCGCTTGCTTCCCTGAGACAGCACTACAAACAACACAACAAAGAAAAGGAGTGTTGCCACATCTACGGGTTGTCTTATTAGTACAAGCTTTGTATAGGATGAGGTATAATTAACTGTACCTTTAAGTACATGATGGCCAAATGGACATTGTTGGAAATGGGCTGTTGTTGCCTTACCTCAGAATTCTTGGCCCCAGTGAACAGGTGTTGAAACAAAGTAAGGTTTGTGATACAACTTCACCTTCTTCCCAGGTGCATGGAGAAAGGAAAATGTCCAAAGAGATTAAAAACGCCAGTGACACTTGTAGTAAATAGAAGCCGTTTGTTAGACTGATGTGTTTCGGCTTTATTTCCTTGTTATCAGCTCCGGGTGAAGACAGGTTGCCTAGAGCCAGCCCTGCAACATTATTCAACATGTATTGACTAATTGCATTACAACAATCTAATCCTGCTGTCTGCTCTGGCCTGGACTCTCTTACTTTGCTTTTGTCTTCCATTTTCTACTGTGCCAGCACCATTAAATGTGTTTGTTAATATCTTACATCTGTAATTCAAGAAATGCCTGGAGGCACACTCTTCTTTCCAAAGCCTGTGCATATTCTCCAAAGATGTAGTTAAATCCAAGCAGCGCCACATGTGCTCATGGAATCACTGTAATCTGTAATTTCATCTCGTCAAGTATTTTAAAGCCACACCTGCTTCTCACTCACAGTGTCATACAAGGAGCTTCCTGCACAAATGGAGGTCATTACCGAGCTCCACGTGAGCCTGAGCCCAAAATGTGACTGAGAGGATGCTTTCCATTATGCTCAGCGTGGACTGCTGCTATTGGCAGGCAGATGGCCCCTCTCCCTCACCTGTTGTAAGAAGCTGCTGCAGCCTATGAAACACAGGCTGTCTTTCACTGCCCACCTCTGGCTGAAGTCAGGAACAACACCATCATGATGGGGTTTTACAGAGAGCGCAAAATCAATACTCCGGCTCCCTCAGGTGGTACTTTGAAGACATGGCCACCTTAACTACACCCTTATATAAAAAGCCCATTGGACATATCTAACCATGACTCCTATAGCACAGATTATTCAGACTGTATAAACTGTTTCTGAGATAATCTCTGCTTCACACTCAGTTACACAAAGTTGTATTTAATGGTCACTGTAGCAGCTCCATAGCAACAACTGGAAATGGTCTGTCTTGCTCACGGCAGTGGTTGTTCTCGTTTATTAAGGTTTTTCAATTGCATCCTCTATAACCATACTCTGAGGTGGAAAGTAACTACACACATATCAACTTTACTTACATATAGTTTAGGTACTTTTATTCTAGTCTTTATATTGACTTCAGCAAATGGAAACTTCTGGATCACTTTAAAATTATTTTATTAAAACATTTTGTTTTACATGACAGTCAGTTTTGGAAAATAGAGACAGTGTTCAGTTGGTTCACCTCGAATTTAAAACTTTTAACTTTAAACTTTTAACTTTAAAACTTTTCCTCTTCACCTGTGTTTTATTTGAAGTGTTCATCCATGAGAAGATAGATGTAAGACCCTAAAACCATCTCAGTTTAGTTTTATATCTCCTCTCTCAGGCTTCTCTCTGGAGATCTAGTAACAACAGCCAATCAGAAGAGAGGAGGCTCTGAGCCTCTCTTCTGATTGGCTGACTGTTTTCTGAATGATCCAATAAAAATATAGCAGATTGCAGGTAAACACTCAGAGTAACCAAATTTAAAAGTAGCTTTTCTTTAAAGAAATTCATATTTTCATACTTCAATTAGCACCAAATTATAGGGTTATTTTCTGGAAAATGGTATGTTGTATGTAATGAAATAGAGGTAATGTAGCATCTTCATTTGTAATATGGTATTTTTGCTTTGTTGTTTTACTATATTGACAAAAGTAAAGGCTCTGAATAAAAAATAATGTAGACATCATGCACATATCCCTTTTCACATGCTTTTTAGACAGAGCTTGTTTCTGGTCAATCTATTATTGCTAACTTAGTATGGGTAATAACTATGTGTCAGGGGCTGCCCCGGTGACTCACCTGCCTGGCCATGGGTTTGAATCTGACCCACAGCCCTTTGCATGTCATCCCCTCTCTCTCTCTCTGTCCCCCAACCTTCCTGTCTCTATCACAATAAAGGCAAAAATGCCCCCCCCCCCCAAAAAAAAAGAAAGTATATTCTGTGTCAGTATTTGCACAAAAAAATATATAATGTAAAACATTTTATTCACCCCAGAGCATAAAATTGTTCAAGAAAAAAATATTCCACATTCCAAATCAGTGTTCACACTGTAAACAGTAGAGTATTTAAACAAGTTGACACATGACTACAGTTATTTCATGATTTAATTTGAATTAATTTATTTAGCACACCTGGACAATTAATCAGTTTTTGTGTCACTGACTACAAAACAATAGCACGGTGGTTGAAGGAGCCAGCTGAGGAAGTCCAGCACTCTCTTCCTCATGTCGACTCATGAGTGAGCTATAACAATGACCACAGGCTCAAGAGGGAGGCTCAGAGGAGCTGGTGAAGCTTTATCCACTACAGATTCTGGTTCTCTGGTGGGCTTTTGGTCCTCCTCCAGGCTGGGCCTTTCATGTCTGTCCTCCTGTCCTAGTAATAGGAGGAGTTTCATTGGCTGTGTCAATGGAGCTGGGGGGAGCTGGCTGGTGGTCCAACGAGAGGTCGAACAGGGGGGTCAGAGGTGTCAGAGAGGCTGGTGCTGCAGCAGAGTCTTGGTGCTCTGGCGGATTTTGGGTCCTTCTCCATGCTGGGTTTTCCACATCCGTCCTTCCTGGCTTGAACCTTGGTCACAGACGCAGGCTCAGCAGGGTGTGTCAGTGGAGTTGGAACTGCAGTGCAGTCTGGTGCTCTCGTGGATCCTGGGTCTTCATCCATTTATCGTAACTCATTAATAAATGGTGATGTGTTTTATCCTTTTACCAGTTATAAATGTTTGTAACTGTTAATAAACGGTTGTAAAATGAGATGAATAAAACATGAAAAGGGATGGAGGGAGAATCACAGAGATGTGAACAGTGGGACAAAGAATGGGTGAGCAGTAAAGGAAGGTTCCCACCTGTGTTGGAATGCTAAAGTCCTGAAGAAGAGAGCAAACAGTAGGAAGCATCTCCATGTTAATCTTCACTGTGCACAACAATCTGATCAACAGCTGTGATTAGAATGAGGATGGCTGCAGAGAGCATGACAAGGTAAACAATACTTCCATGGCCTTAGAAGATGAATCTGGTCATGTGATATGATCATGTGATCTGCCAGAATTTGATCTGGTAGATGAAAGTGTTTGTCCATTAAGATGCTGACAGTGGTTCATCGCTAGAAACTGAACAAACATGTGATGAAGCAGCAGCTACAAATGCTGATGATGGAGAAAACAAAGAAAGCTCAGTAACTAATGAGATATGAGGCTGAACAGTACAGAGAAATGTGAGCTCACTATTTGGCAAGCAACAAGACACTGTTGGACCTTTTATCTAATGTGTTTTAACAGCTTATACAACAGTTAGTTCCCGACCAAGCAATTTGATTGGACGAGAGGCATTCCATGAGTGCTGTTATGGAGTAAAACAGCACTGGGACTTTTAACTGGGACTGTATCACTCCGCCTCACAGGTGTTCTAGTAACCGTTAATGAGCGTTACATTAACGGTCGTTATCTATCTTAGACTGTAACAAACCTTGTAAAGATAAAAGTATTTCCAGAAATAACATTTGAATTAAATGATGTCTGGTCGTCAGAGGAGGATGGAAAGAAGAAGCCTGGATTCTTCAGTCCACCTCCAGGTGTGCTCATATGACATTGTCAGGTCAGGAAAATGTTTATGTGTTGCAGCTGTGATTATTTTCGGTACAAGGCCGCTCAGTACAACATCACTCCCTCTCCGGGGATATCGCTTAATTATACATGATTTATTGTGTCAATTAGTAAACTAGTCATAAACCATTCTCACATTTTTTTAAGGGTTGTCATATTGTAAAGTGTTACCTGGCTTTTTAAACCTTTGCTCTCTCCTATGTCAAAGAAATTAGGTAATGATAATGACATGTTTTGCACATAGGGTTTCACATGTTGGTTATTGATTTTGGGGTCACAAGACATAATTCAAATTCTGTTTTTCTTCTGTAGTTTCATATAATTACTCAGTGGAATACAGGGCCTATTAGGCAAACGTCTCTAAAGATCGTTTGAAAGTAAAGAACGATTCAGTGCTTGTTTTGGCACAATTTGTTTTCAGTTTGTAAAACAAAGATGTGCAAATTAGAAATTTGTCACGTTCAGCAGCTTTTTCACAAAACCATTTTAGTGCGCAACTTCACTCTGACAACTGTTTCTTCTCAGTCTTCCTTGAAATGAGGCCAGTGACAGAGACTCCAGACTTCCTGCACGTTACGGGGGACCGGGATTCTCGTTCACTTAACTACGCTCACGTGCCAGAGCGACGACCGGCAGTTACGTAGTTTACGTTCTTTTTTTGGCGTAGCAGAGGCCCAGGTGAAAGGAAGTGGTCCCACCGTGGACGAATAGCCACCAAATCGGGACAGCAAGGGTGAATGGCAGTGAGGATATCCAACGAATGATTTCAACTCTTTTTTTTTAGCCAAGACGATCAATCGAAAAACACACATCGGGTGAGTTTACGTGCCGAATTGTGCGATTAGTCTTTATGGAATACTCTTTTGGATGTTTTTGGCCTTGCTAGCTATTAGCTAAAGCTAGCTCTCTGGCTGGGTGACATGGTGATGGTGCATGGTGGCTGCAGTTACTGTTCAGACATTGTGTTGCATTACACGCTGTAAAATTTTGGTTGAAACCAGGTTTCCATTTAGCTCCATAAATCACCCAGGCGGGAGCAACCCAGCACACCCAGGCATGTGTAGAAAGCTGAGACAGTAACTGGTTCCGGACAGGCGCGATCCCTTTGGTTTAACACTCGCTAGCCATGCTAGGTTAAGGTACCCTGTTGAACGCTGAAAGAGGGTTGCATTGCAGTTTTGCGACTATTTGCCCAGTCGGTAACGTTATGTATGAGGCTAATATGCTATTCGAGACATTACTTACTTAATTTGTTCCAAGTCTTAATCACAACATAGTACCAGCTAAGCTAACCTAATGCAAATAAGCTGATTTGTCATTAACTTGTTTGTTACTGCTAGCCAACGTCACGAATCACACTTTCCCATCATTTATCAGGCCCAGGACGTTGAAATGCTTCATAGTTTAAGATAATTTAAAGAAGGTATCTCTAGACATTATGCTTTATGGTTATATGTGTTAACGCGGCTTACTAGTTATCTATAAAAGCATGGCACAAATTGAGCTGCTTAGTTGCTAACTAGCCAGCTAATGTTAGTCAGCATGGTCTCTGCTAGTAACTAAAGCTGAATGGTCAAGTGTCCAGCTACCAGGCTTTTAATGACCATGTACGAGTCCATGCATACATTTAGAGAGGGAAGGTTACTAATGTGTTGTTTGAAGACAGATGAACAGATGGACATGTGTTAATATCTGGTTTAATGCTGTGGAGAGCAGTGAATTGCAGCATCCAATATACTGGTACCGAGGTCACATCGTTTATGACAGCTACTGGCTGTAATGCAGTAAAAATGTTTTATTATGGCTGATGTTCTGGACAGTGTATGCCTTTGTATGTCATTGTATGCCTCACTTGTTACAGCTGATACAGAGACACTCCCATGTCTTCTTGACAGAAACCCTTGTCCAAAACTGGGAGACAATGGCAGATTGGGGTAGTGTTATGTTATGAAAAATTTAGACATTTAAGGCAGATGAAGGTTCCTGCAGTCCGTCTCAGACCAGAACTCGTTCGTAAATGTTATATAATGATGTCATTTCTGTAAAAGACTGGTACTCTGTCAACGTAGGTCCTACTACTTCTGAAACTCTTCCTACATGACTCAAAACTGCACAGAGTTCCTTAACGGGTACAGTGTGCATAGGGTCAAGAGCTAAATATCTGAATGTGCAAAGTATGTGTTGTGGTCTAAGCTTCTTAACATGTAGGCCAAAAAACCAATTATTATGCTAATCTGTTAGCATATGTGTGGGTATATATATGTATGGGTGTATGTGTGGGTGTGTATATGTTTTTATTTAGTAAGTTTAAGAACAGATGTTCTCAGGTGACACAGAGACAGATTGGCAAATGGTTTGCAACTCTTGTTTTAGTGGTATTTGTTGCTTCTGTGTGGTTTGTTGATTCTTGGTATGCTGCACCTGTAAACAGTAGGTCACTAATGTTTCACTGACTAATGCTACTTCTCTCTGGCATTACTATTACATGCTGCTGTGTGATTTATAAACAGTAAGGCACTTGTGTTTTACTGTCAGATACCACTTGTTACCGTCTCATCTCACTGCGCTGCAGAACAGAGAGGTTCAGGAGATCCTTTGTTTCCACTGCTATCAGGCGATACAACACCTCAGCCAAAGGAAGGGGACTTATCTAATTATTATTGTTCATGTGTTATTATTTTTATTATTATTATCAACAATGAGATAAGTGACACATGAATTTCCGCTAGGGGATAAATAAAGTATCTCTCTATCTATATACAGGTGGTGTGCCACACTTGTTTTAATGTCAAATGCCTGATTCTAATGATACACTGGCTTGACTGGTGATATAACACTGCTATCTGATTGTTATTGGCTCCCCTTTGGCATATGCTGCTGCTTTGGTAATGGTGCGCCAAATGCAAGAATATCCAACTACAGCTGCAGCACGAACATGAAGGTTTCTGGTCAGGTGGGGGTTATGCTAACGGTCATAGTCTGAAGGGGCGCAGTGGGAAGGAGGTAGGGTTTCTAGGGTTTGCAGTGTAGCAGCTGGACCCTTCTTGTCAAATGCAAACACCCACTTTTCTTTTAATTTATACAATTTCTGAAATGAAAGTAGGCTATGTATTACAGTTAGCATTAATGGACAAACTTTGTCTAGTGCACACTAAATGCTTGCCATACAGGGAGATTATGTAGCTATGTAGCTCCTTTGCTGAATGCAGGTGGTGAAAAATAATAAGGCATTCAAAGTACATAAGTCTTAGCAGCAAAGTGTAGTTTAAAGTTTAAAAGTAAAATTAGCTTTCCCCGTGGTTTGTACTGATGTATGATTACATATGGCATTTGAACATTTATTGAAATGAAACCATGTGTGAAGTGTAGAGGGAAATATCACTGATTGGTGAAGCTGTTAAAAACTCAAACACATGAATGGTGACCCAGACCACACACTTCTGTTTGTAAGACGTCTGACACCAGAAAGGTTTGAAACCACTGGTTTAATCTTTGTATTTTAAAAGCTTGTTATATTATCCAAGGTGTCAAATCTTCATCTTAAAAGTAACTAGTAAGTAAAGCTGTCTAATAAATGTAGTGGAGTAGAAAGTACAATATTTCCCTCTGAAATGTAGTGGAGTGGAAGTTGTTCCCTTGGAATTATAAGGTTCTATCTGACATTTTTCTTATAAACAAGGTTCATAAGAAAAAGGTCAGCAGTGCAAATTCAGGGCAAGTTCAGTCTTTGAGTTGTTTTAGACAATATAAGACTGTTTCTGACCTGCTACACTTATTTGCTGTCTAAACTATTGACACTTGCACTGTTACAACATTAATGTTATGTTTTAAAATAAATTAATGAGTAAACAGTTTGAAAATCGTTGCTTCTTTTCATGTTTTGCAAGATAGAACCTTATAATTCCAAGCAGAAAGCGAATTCTCAGGATTACAAGGTTCTATCTGCATTTGACATGTTGCAAAAGACCCCATTTACAAATTTGATAGGATTTTGATATTGTATGTGTAGTATACATTTAGGGTGTCTGTCATTTTCATGTATGAAAGACACTTGTGTTGCTATTTGGAATGCAAGAACTTTAAAGCTCAATAACTCAAAACCAATCAGAACACAGATAGAACCTTATAGTTCCAAGGGAACAAATCATAAAGTAGCTTCAAATGGAAATAGTCAAGTACAAGTACCTCAAAATAGTACTTATGTATGATGTCTCATCAAAAAAAGACCAAATATTGTATCTGCCTTTCATAAAGAATGGCTTGTCCAATTTCTGCGGATCACATATGGTTACAGAAAAGGTAACGCTTAGAATGTATGATTGCGGGGAAAAAGTTTGGGTGCACCTAAATTATATGCTTGTGCACAAAAGACAATTGACTTCTCTCACACTGCCAGACGAGTTTCTGATCATACTGACAGGACACAGTCACACAACTGCAGGGAGCAATGTCATCACAGACACAGTGCTGTGGTGCAGTACAGACTGGTAAAATGGATCTGTCAATGTCATTCTAGGTTGGTGCTCCTGTCAGTGTGGGAGCCTCCATGTGTGACGCTTCAGTCGGTGATTGCGTGTTTTTAAAAACTTATTTCGCGGCTGCAGCTCGCTCTCAGGTGAAGGTGTTTCTGGTTGAACAGCACCGCGGTGGACAGGTGACGGGTGTGTTTACAGTGTTGTGCTCTGAAAGAAAAAAAGAAAAAGGAGCGAGTTCACCCGGGTGTTGTGTTTACATCACTGCTGATTGGAGCTGGAGCCAATAAATACCTGTGACCTGGGAGTGAATGCCGATTGTTCCCTTTCACATTCACGGCAAAAGCCTGATGTTAGCGAGTCTTAGCAGGTTTTCTCCAGTGTAAAAGGGGCTATGGAGAGGCAGCAAGATGAAGATGTTTTCAATTGAGAAAAAAGTTAAAAAAAAAACATTTTTTACATTGCTGACCAAGTTGTCTGAGATATTCTCATTTTTAATGACACCTGTTTAGAGGATAAAAGTTGAGCAAAAGGCTTCAGCTGCAGGATAAACACCGTGGTCTTCCTCTGGTGGTCTGAGCATTGTACAACTCTAACATCAGGATTCACAAGAAGAAGAATGAATCAAAGTACAGTAGCAGGGATGTGACAATGGTATAATTCACACAGGGCTGCACATGAAGCTGTGGGTGACACCTCTTGATGCTGCCTGCTGTGTGCAGCTGGGTTTTACACATACTGTGTGTGCAGGTGTGTGTTGCCCTCAGACAATACCTAAGAGGGTTACTGCAGCAGTGTTTCCCCTACATTGATTTATTTGCAGTGGCCGGCAGCTATATCAACTTTGACTGACACATTTTGATTTTCAATTTTTTTTATTAACTAATTTTAATGGTTAAAATTAGGGATGTACAATATGCAAAAAAAATCATATTGAGATTACCTTGGCAGATATTGTGATTGCAATTTCAGTTGGAATGGTCATTTTTGTATTTCATGTTCACTGAAAAAAAAAAGATGATGCTTATGTTGCACACATTAACACATTTGTTGGATTAATTGAGTAGCCCTAGTTCATTTCTCAGCTCCTATTTGCCCTGTTCTCTTTCTCACACAAACTCATTGTCAACAGACCTGTTTGTCATGGTAGGACTGGCCATCAGGAGCACTTGGAGAAATCCTGCCAAGTTTTTATTGGCCCTGTCTGTCTCTTTTACTGGCACAATTTGTTATCAACCTGGTTATTATTGGTTTTACACAATGTGAGGCAGTCAGTCCTTAATTTGTCACAAAGCAGCCTACTTGGCAATTCACGTATTTGCAGTGGAGCACCTTTTTATATACGATTATATTTAATAATGAATGTAAGAAAACTACTCTTCATGTCAGTGTGTACAGCAGCTACTGCCACAAATAGAATCTAATTCAGTGGGAAACGCTGTGAAGCTGAGGGGAACTTCCTGCAGGGCTGCACATGACATACTCCACATTACAGTACATACAAGCCATCAGTGTTTAATCACTGGATTAGAATTGTTGCTTGTATAGTTTTTACGACGTCAGTTTTCCAGGGTCAAGGAGATTATGCAAAAACACACAAAAACTATTTCAGTTTTCTACTATCATTTCAAAACACTGAGTCGTATAAACCAATATTAATCTTTTTTTCTGCCTGAAACAAACTTCCTACCTATGCTGACAGGGTGCGTTTCCCCAAGATTTTTTCAACAGTGGTGCTTGTGCGTGCGTACGTGCGTGCGTCCACCAGTGCTCGACGCTGGATCTGTATTTATGTGCGTTGGTGGAAGAAAAGCTTTGAATGACTGAATGGTCATAAACAAGATTATTCATGTTTGCCTTGTCGTGTGTGTTCATTCACCAGAATCCCAAAAGCTGCAGTCATAAATGAACACGGGGAAGTACTCAGACTTCTTTTATTGCACATAAATAGAAACAGATAAAATAAACTTGATGAACAAGTCTAGAATAGAATAATAGGATAGAATAAAAGTTTGAAGCTGTGAAAAGAGCTGAATGACTGTAAACCCTCAGAGGTGCTGATAAATGAGTGGATTGTAGTGACATTTCAAGAAGACTGTTGTCTTCAATTAGTGTCACAGGTGTCTTGAATCTTATAATCAGTCATTCAGCCTATTTACATGGAGAAAAGTCCTCATTGTGTGCACCACACTGAACATGGATAAGAGAAAGAAAAGACTTGTTTTAGGAGATAAGGAAGAAAATAAGCACCATACATGGTCAAGATAAAAGCTACAAGAGCAGCCTGATGTTTCTGTGACCACAGCCGCTACTGTTATAATGACATTTAAGTTCAATGATGGGATCGTAGCCAACCTCCATGGATGTGGCCCCTAGAGGAGAATTGACCCCAGCTTGATCAGGAGGACAAACTGAATGGTAGAAAAGGAACCAAGGAAAATGTCACTTGCATTTGAAATGTTGAGCATCAGGTTGTGTTATGTTTTTAATCGGCTGCTCCATTTACATAAAGGCTCGGGCCTGACTGCTGGGATTGGTCACAGCTGTGGGATCTTCACAGTAGAGCTGTGCAGTCTCGGGTGGTGATCGTATCACTGTAACTGTGGATCTCTCTTCCCCCTCCTCTGTGTGACTCCAACATCTGACACGTCTGTTTTTGTTTTGCAGGGCTGGAGGATCCACTCACTGTTCCTGCCTCTTCCCATCTGTGCAGAGGTACGAGGGCTAACATCACCGTCACATTACTGTCGCAGTGTAATGATCAGCACAGTGGTAACAGAAGCGGTCTCCGTGGTGCACAAGCTCACTTGAATATTTGCTATACATATTGTGACTAAAGTAACTCTCTTTGAAGTTCCTATTTTGTAGGTAATTCACAATCACACTTATTAGCAAAATGGCCTTTTATATTGTCATGTGTGATAGTGTTATTTAGACTTCCTCTCTCTGTCTGTGCTACATCTCCAATGCATGATTGTAATACTGCTCTGTGCTTTGGTGTTTCAGGTCTATTCCAGCTTAAATGTGGGGGAGCATCCGGAGTTAAGAGATATTTTATCATGAAGCCCAGATTAAATGTCTGCTTATCCAGAAAGTCACAATTACTACCTGTAAGTATATCTATATCAGAGCAAAGCAGTGAAATGACAGTCGGACTCTTTGCAAACCTCTTTTCTCCAATTATGAAAAATATCACATATCAGGAAGAAACATTGCAATATTCAATGTTATCAAATATCGACCTGAGCCTAATATCAGTTATTGCGTCGTTCTCTGCTTCTGTTGTACATTAACGCTGGATCCCCCTCTCCCTCTCCAGTGAACTTGTGAAAGGAAGAGGAGAATGAAATGAGATAAAGTGGACGACTGGAGGAGCCCAGCCCCCCCTTACCTCCACCGCTTTGAAGCATGGCAGGCTTACAGCTTGTCACCCCTGCTACGTCACCCATGGGGCCTTTCTTTGGTCTGCCATGGCAGCAGGAGGCAATCCACGACAACATCTATACACCTAGGAAATATCAGGCAAGGAGGCTTCCAGCCACATGCATGTGTTTACTAGTTGCTTGATGTGAAGTATACACTGTCCTCCATCAGTCCTCTGTGTGTAAACCTGAACCTCCTCCACAGGTAGAACTTCTTGAAGCAGCTCTTGAACATAATACTATCGTCTGCTTGAATACTGGCTCAGGGAAGACCTTTATTGCAGTACTTCTAACAAAAGAGCTCTCCCACCAAATCCGTGGACATTACCAAGGAAATGCGAAGAGGACTGTTTTTCTGGTGAACACAGGTACTTGACGTGCCACGCAAGTTTCCATGATGTTTCCATTATTCTCTTGCATAGAATATGAAGTAATTAAACTTGAATTCTTCCACGTCGTCCAGCTTCGTCTGTAGTTCAGCAAGCAGCTGCAGTCAGGACTCACTCTGACCTCCAGGTGGGAGAGTACACAGATTTGGGGGAAACCTCAGCATGGACTGACCAAAAGTGGAGTGAAGAGATAATCGAGAATCAGGTGAGTCTTTTTATTGCCTCTATGCTGTGACTGTCTCACAGCAGCTGATCCCACAAGCCCTCAGCTCAGGAGCAGAAGCAACATCAATGAAAGTGGAGGCATAAAGAAAACAGTCAGAGCAGTCTTATATATTCCTGCAATTAATTCTGCACATGTTCAATGTCATTAGAGTTAGCTTGTAAATTTGAGACAAGACTAGGTCTGTAAAAAGCATATTCTGTGTAAATGAAGTAGAACATGTGGAAGGTTTAACTCTGAAAAGTGTCTCTTCAGACCTGCACTGAATCACACTGTTGACAGTAAGACTGTTTTCTCTCCTACAGGTGCTGGTCATGACCTGCCACATATTCCTGCACGTTCTGAGGAATAAAATCTTACCGTTGTCTAAAATCAACCTGGTGGTTTTTGATGATTGTCACCTGGCCATCACAGACCACCCCTACTGTGAGATAATGAAGGTGAGGATCTGCTCTCAGAGGGAAACTCATCCTTTTTCCTAACCGTCATATAAGAGACATGTGAATGACGCTGCTCTCCTCTCTCACTCTCACTCTCTGTCTCACTCTCTCACTCTCTCACTCTCTCACTCTCTGTGCAGCTATTTGAAGGCTGTTCATCCGGTCCTCGTATTCTGGGTCTCACGGCCTCCATCCTCAATGGAAAATGTGACCCATCAGAACTGGAGCAGAAGATCCAGAATCTGGAGAGAATCCTGAACAGCAATGCTGAAACTGCCACTGACCTTGTGGTCCTGGACAGGTACTGTCAGCCCATTTATTTACACTCAGTGAGCACTCAGTGAGATCAGCAGTTTGAGAAACACTCAGACCAACAATCATGAAGCTCAAAGTCACTGAGGTCACATGTTTCCTCATTATCTGAATCTGCTGGAGTTTATACATTGGATTGGATAATAAATGAATAAGCAGGTGTACAGGTGTTCCTAATAAAGTGCTCGGTCATGAGACTGCCACTGTAGGTGTGTGCTGAGAGCTAACCCCTTTTGGGTGTGTCGACCTGTTTCAGATACGCCTCTCAGCCCAGAGAGGTGGTGTTGGACTGCGGCCCGTACTTGGATAAGAGCGGCCTCTCCTCCCGTCTGCAGGTGGAGTTGGATGAAGCTCTCCACTTCCTGAACGACTGCAACATATCTGTTGCCAGAGAGGACCGTGATCCCACATTCATCTCCAAACAGGTCAGAGCAACACTCCATACTCTTCATACTTTAAGATGTTCACAGTTTTCTTCATGTCACATCAGAACTGTCTGAAGTTACTGCTGATGGAGTTTGGACACTTCCTGCTGCTGTTAGCAGAACTTGGTCAGCAACACAAGAACATATGGACATATTTGATCAGTTGGTCAGTTTTAGCTTGACTTTAACTTAAAGCAGAAATGGCCACAGTGATCTTGTAGATAAAGAACTACAGATGACAGGCTCTACTGCACACAGGCTTAGTCCTACCCGCAGCAGCCCAGGTTCCAGTTCAACCCGTGGCCCGCAGGTCATCCCCTCTTTCTCTCCTTGACTTTCCTTACTCCCTCACTGTAGTGATCTGAATAAAGGAAAAATGCCAGAAAAAGTGATTCACTGACACTTTTCAACAGACAGGGAGTGGAAACAGACTGCTTACCTTTGTTTCTCTTATAACTTATGAACCAGATGTTCAGGAGGTTTTCATCTGGGTCAAATATAGAGTTGAAAACCACCAAGGTGTAAAAAGTGTATGTGACTTAAAACTAGATAAAAGTCAATGTTGAGCTTCTGTCAGACAAAGACAACACTGACACATGATGAGGATATGATGTCATTGACACGCAACCAATGACACAGAGCATTACCGTCATCAAAATCACAGATTTCTCTGGTTTGAAAATTGCTGGAAACATTTGGTAATGTAAGAACACAACTCAACAACATGATTTGAGGAGAAGTTGGTCTGAGTTTATTGTAGTGACAGAAAACAGACAGAGTGATGTGACCAGTCAGATGTTTAGTGCAGCAGAGGGTTGTGTTTGAGTCAGTGATGCCTTGATAGTCCCTAGGATCTCAAAAACTACTACCCATCAAGCTGCTGCTTCCACGGTCCCTGTCCTCTCCAGGTCCTGAGTGACTGCCGGGCCGTGCTGCAGGTGCTGGGGCCCTGGTGTGCAGACAAGGCAGCGGGCATCATGGTGCGGGAGCTCCAGAAGTACATCAAACACGAGCAGGAAGAACTGAACCGCAAGTTCCTGCTCTTCACTGACACCATCCTGCGCAAAGTGCACGCCCTGTGCGAGGAGCACTTCTCCCCCGCCTCGCTGGACCTTAAGTTCGTCACCCCCAAGGTCCTGCGGCTGCTCGAGATCCTGCACGAGTACAAGCCCTTTGAGCGGCAGCAGTTTGAGAGCGTGGAATGGTACAACAACCGTAACCAGGACAACTATGTGTCCTGGAGCGACTCAGAGGATGAAGATGAAGATGAGGAGGTGGAGGCCAAAGAGAGGCCTGAGGCCAACTTCCCCTCGCCGTTCACCAACATCCTGTGTGGGATCATCTTTGTGGAGAGGCGTTACACAGCTGTTGTCCTCAATCGGTACGGTCATGTCTTCATGTTGTTTGGACGTTCAGGACACATGTTGTGATTTCCAAATATGCAGGCATCTGTAACAAATTAACCACGATTTTAAATACACTGTTTATAACAGAATTCAGAGGACTACATCTGCAGGATATTTTACATAATGACTGAGAGAAACTGTACAATGTCCCCGATGTGATATCTTTGACACACACTCACTCTGTGTTTGTTCCTCAGTCTTATCAAAGAGGCAGGGAAGCAGGACCCAGAGCTGGCTTACATCAGCAGCAACTTCATCACCGGCCACAGCATCGGCAAAAACCAGCCGCGCAACAAACAGATGGAGGTGGAGTTCAGGAAACAAGAGGAGGTACACACGTCCATGTTCTTGTTTCACACACTCTTTGTTCTGAATGTTGTTGGTGGGGCTTGTTGACATTTGGTTCAAAATTTGTGTTCTTAAAGTGATAGTCCAGGCAAAATCCCCCTCTGTTTTATTTACTGACTGTTTGAGGCTATTCTTAGCCTAGCTGTTTGAAAGAGTGCAATTTTTCAAGGACACTGTACAGAGTTACACAAATTGAGATTAAAAACACGTTAAGAAGAAGCAACAATAAAAATGAAATATAAAAATAAAAACAATACAAAAGTGACAGAGCAATTGGCATCAGATGGAAAAGGCAATTTTAAACAGATGTGTTTTGAGTTGTGATTTGAAATGGGGGAATGAATCGATATTTCTGAGTTGGGGTGGTAGTAGGTTCCAGAGACGGGGAGCAGAGCGGCTGAATGCTCTACTCCCCATGGTGGTGAGACGGGCGGAGGGGACAGACAGGTGTGTGGAGGAAGAGGATCTGAGGGAGCGGGAGGGAGTGGGGAACATGGAGGAGGTCGGACAGATATGGGGGGGCGAGGTTGTGGATGGCCTTAAATGTTAATAGAAGGACTTTGAAATGAATACGGAAGTGAACCGGTAGCCAGTGGAGCTGTTGGAGGACAGGAGTGATGTGGTGGATGGAGGGGTACGAGTAATGATACAGGCAGCTGAGTTCTGGACCAATTGAAGTTTATGGAGGGATTTATGAGGGAGGCCGAAGAGGAGAGAGTTACAGTAATCCAGACGGGAAGTGACGAGGCTGTGGACAAGGATGGCGGCAGTGTGGGGGGTAAGGGAGGGGCGGAGGCGATTAATGTTTCGTAGGTGGAAGTAGGCAGACCGGGTAATGTTATTGATGTGGGATTGAAAGGATAGTGTGCTGTCAAGGACGACACCCAGGCTCTTAACCTGGGGGGAGGGTGAAACGGAGGAGTTAGCAATAGTGAGGGAAAAACTGTTGGTTTTGGATAACGTAGATTTGGTGCCAATGAGGAGAACCTCGGTTTTGTTACTGTTTAATTTAAGGAAGTTTAGAGTGAACCAGGTTTTTATTTAGGGAGGTGGGCGGGAGAGTGGATGAGGGTTTAGTGGAGAGGTAGAGCTGGGTGTCATCAGCATAACAGTGGAAGTCAATGTTAAATTTGCGGAAGATATTGCCGAGGGGAAGGAGGTAGATGATGAAGAGGAGGCGCCCCAGGACAGAGCCCTGGGGCACACTGGAAGTGACGGAGGAGGGGATGGATTTAAAGGACTTGAGTTGAATGAACTGAGTGCGGCCAGAGAGGTAAGATTTGAACCAGTCTAATGGAGTGTGGGTGATGCCAATGGAAGATAGCCTGTTGAGGAGAGTGGTGTGACAGATGGTATCAAAGGCTGCGCTCAGGTCGAGGAGGATGAGGATGGTGAGGAGTCCAGAATCAGCTGCCATAAGGAAGTCGTTGGTAATTTTAATGAGTGCTGTGGAGTGGGCGGAAACCGGACTGGAACTGTTCATACAGGTTATTGTGGGATAGGTGAGAATGGAGTTGGGAAGCAACTGTTCTTTCGAGGATTTTGGAGTTGAAGGGTAGATTGGAGATAGGACGGAAGTTGTTGAAGTTGGAGGGGAATACAGGCTGGATAGTTAGATATATACTTTATTTATCCCCTAGGAGAAATTCATGACTGAACAGGCTGTGTGCATTTCTCTGTGGACTGAGGCTTTGATACTTTCACAGTATTAATATAGAACCTAGACCTGCTTTATAGTCAAACAACACATGGACATCTGCCTTTAGATTATATGGACCTTTAATTCTGTCAGCTGACCAAACAGAACTAGTTAATATGCTGCTGCTCTGCATGATCAACTGAACTCAAGGTAAGTTTACTTGTAGGTTGACAAGCCAGTGACAAAACAGCTAGGATCAATGGAAGAGCAGGAGGCGGCTGCACCATTGAGTACTGACCAGCATGCACCAGCACCATCAGCACTCCCAACAACGTTATCTAAACAGCCCCCCCCCCATTCCTCACACAGGTTCTCCGCAAATTCCGGGCTCATGAAACCAACCTGCTCATCGCCACCAGCATCGTGGAGGAGGGTGTGGATATTCCAAAGTGTAACCTGGTGGTGCGGTTTGACCTGCCCACAGAGTACAGGTCCTATGTCCAGTCCAAAGGCCGAGCCCGGGCCCCTGTCTCCAACTACATCATGCTGGCTGACAGTGAGAGGACCAAAGCCTTCGAGGAAGATCTCACCACCTACAAGGCCATAGAAAAGGTGCGCTGCTCTCTCTGTACTGTGTGACGTAGTGAGTAGTCAGAATAATGTCAGGAGTCATTCCTAATGGATGTTATGTTAGTAGAAATAGATGAATAGTGGAAAGTGAACAATCATTTGACTTTTGAGCAGATCTTGAGGAACAAGTGTTCAAAGTCAGTGGAGGTGAGTGAATTCGAGGTGGAGCAGGTGCTGGATGATGACAACATCCTCCCACCCTACGTGCTGCGGTCTGAGGACGGAGGTCCCCGGGTCACCATTAACACAGCCATCGGGCACATTAACAGGTGTGGTGATGTTTCTTCAGTCCTCAGTTCACAGAGAACAGGAGCACAGATCTGTCAGCCTTTTAATGTCACGTCTCTTTGACTTTGGTGCCCAGGTATTGTGCTCGGCTGCCCAGTGACCCGTTCACCCACTTAGCACCCAAATGTAAATCTATGGAGACGCAAGATGGACGCTTCCAGTCCATGCTCTACTTACCCATCAACTCCCCTCTGCGAGCTCCTGTTAAGGTGAGGGTTATTGATTTCATCGGCGTGCACTAATATGGTGTAAATCTAGATGTCACTTGAGTTTTATTCATTTGATGGACGTGTCTGTGTTTTCACAGGGTCCTACAATGACCTGTGCCAGACTGGCAGAGAAAGCAGTTGCACTTGTATGCTGTGAGAAACTCCACAAAATAGGTAAAGCCACAACTGAGATGTCACAAATGCACGATGAGGAATATTTACTGTCAGCGTCTGCAGACCTTTCACCTACATCTGTTTTTGGCTAGTTTATCTTGCTTCCTCTCTTCCCAGGTGAGCTGGATGATCACCTGATGCCGGTGGGGAAGGAGACGGTCAAGTATGAGGAGGAGCTGGACCTTCATGACGAGGAGGAGACCAGCGTCCCAGGCCGGCCCGGCTCTACCAAGAGGAGGCAGTGCTACCCTAAAGCCGTAAGAAAGTCTTTGCCAACAGCAGTATGACTGTGGAGCTGTTAGCAGTAACTATAATGCAGGGCTCCAGACTGCGACCAAAATAAACACACGTGCAACTATTTTGTGTACAAGTGAAAATTACACATGGTAGCATATATGTGAGTGCATGATCATTATTCATCAGGCTGTTTTGGTGCCCTGTGTACTGTGTTGTAGTTGAAGGTAGTTTTATTTTTTCCTTCAGTGGTTCAGTCAGTCTGACTACCTACACTTTCATCAGAAAGCAGGTGCAGACAGGGACAGGCAGAGACTCAGAGCTAACTCAGTACCATAGTTATGGTATGATAGCAATGCTACGTTGTGTGTGTGTGTAGTGTAAGCAATGAGGCCTGTCTTAACTGAAGTGTCTTAAGTGTTTAAAGATGTCTGAAATCTCCTGTAGAGTTTTGTAAACAGTTTCTTCCTCCTCCAGATACCAGAGTGTCTGCGGGACAGTTACGCTGTACTGGAGCAGACTTACTATCTATACGTGATTGGGATGGTCCTCACCACCCCTCTCCCTGATGAGCTCAACTTCCGCAGAAGGAAGCTCTACCCACCGGAGGACACCACCAGGTGCTTCGGCATCCTGACTGCCAAACCCATACCTCGCGTACGTCACCTGGTTAAAACCGCCCTCTGTTCTGTGCGAATGTCTTTTTACTGGTCATTGATGGTAAACGATGCTTTCCTTATGTCCAGATCCCCCATTTCCCGGTGTACACCCGCTCGGGTGAGGTGACCATCTCCATCGAGCTGCAGAAGTCCGGTTTCACGCTCACCGCGGCCCAGCTCGACCTCATCACCCGCCTGCACCAGTACATCTTTTCCCACATCCTCCGTCTGGAGAAACCTGCACTGGAGTTCAAGCCCACGCTGGCTGACTCGGCTTACTGCGTTCTACCTCTGAATGTTGGTGAGTAGAACGACACCTGGTCAAGCTGGGTGGATCACATTTGTTGATTACTGATTACATTTAGCCCTGAGCGTCATGAGGGAAATCTCATAACTCACGGTTCAATATTGCGATAACGATAGGACTTGTGATAAAGAAACAAATATTGAAGTGCGCATCACAGTTCCCGTGTCTTCTTCCACTGTTGTGCTAGCTATCCTCACTGTCAACTAATGAAGCCCTCAGTGTGTGGAGGCTCATGTTGAGGTTGCAGTAGTGAGACATTCTCACTCATCAGGTGTCACTACATAATGTTATATTTATCTTAACTCATCAATACAGAACGGCTTATCTGGCTCTTTATTGATACTCATATTGGTTCTTATTAATATTCTTAATGAGAATAAAATTTTCACAGGATTAGAATAAATAAAATTAGTTTCTAAAGCAGCAACAATAATGTTTACAGCAGCAGAGTCACTGTGTATAAACTCAGTGATATCTCTATGGAAACGAGTAAAATGTCAATAAGCTAAATAATATTCCTGACGTGAAAACAGTAAGTGAAGCTGAATGAAGAACAAAGACAAAGGTCACTATCGGCCATCTCCTCCGTCCTCCTCCCTCTGCTGCAGGTAACGTTGCTGAGTGGGGGGGTGGAGCTGGGGGTGTTAGAGAACATTCAGCATAGTTTTTCTCCGGTTCATTTGGCTCATTGTGACCTCATGGTGCGTGTTTCCCTAATTCATCGTTTCATTGTTGTGATGTGTTTATTGCACATGTTCGTATTGTGATGACAATGAAAATACGATTTATCAGTAAGCACTAATTATGTTCTCCCGTTATTTCTCTCTACTCTGGCTCATCACTTCGGTCAGTTGGGGACTCCAACACACTCGACATGGACTTTAAGTTCATGGAGGACATTGAGAAATCTGAGGCCCGCACTGGCATTCCTACCACTCAGTATACCAAGCAGAACCCCTTCACCTTCAAGCTGGAGGACTACCAGGATGCTGTCATCATTCCAAGGTACCGCTGCACCACATGACAGTACTGGACTTACCTTTACTGAGAAGTGGATCTTTGTCAGACACCGCAGGAACTGTTTTAAGGTGTAATAACCTCCTCTGGTCCTTGTCCCAGGTATCGTAACTTCGACCAGCCTCATCGCTTCTATGTAGCTGACGTGTACACAGACCTGACGCCGCTCAGCAAGTTTCCATCGCCGGAATACGAGACTTTTGCTGAGTACTACAAAACCAAGTACAACCTGGACCTGTCCAATCTGAACCAGCCGCTCCTGGACGTAGACCACACCTCCTCCAGGTGAGCAGCACAGGCGTCTTGCCAGTCGCCACCAGTCCTTATCTCCTGCAGGCTAGAGGCTTTCAGCTACTAGCATAACGCACCTGACTCTCTCACTGAACTGTCAGATAGTCAAGTTGCATTGTGGGTTATGTAGGTGCCAGGTTTTGAGAAGGAACAAGGTGTGGAATAAAAGCAAACATGTCTCTGGTCCTGCTGCATCGATTTTTATCCTTGTTATGCCTCCGCACCACAGACAGGGGTTGTCCGTCCGTCTCATTCTCATGGGCATGATATCTCAGTAACGCCTTGATGGAGTTTCTTCAAATTTTGTACAAGCATTCACTTGGACTCAAGGATGAACTGATTAGACTTCAAAGGTCAAGGTCACAGTAACTTAACAAAACACTTTTTAGCCATAGGTCAAGACTTCACACATCAATTATGACAAGATTTCACACAGGCATGTAACCTGAAACCTGTCTGAATGGCATACAGCCGTGAGGTGGCAATAGTGAGTTTGACTAGTATTTTAGTCTAACAGTGCAATTCTCTTCTCTTGTAGATTGAACCTGTTGACCCCTCGGCACCTGAACCAGAAGGGCAAAGCTCTGCCCCTCAGCAGTGCAGAGAAGAGGAAGGCCAAGTGGGAGAGTCTGCAGAACAAACAGGTTTTTCTTTCTTTCTTATTGACTGTGTGTGTCTGTTTATCCAGATCTGATTTTAACTGGTGTTTCTGTTTACATGCTATTCAGATCTGCTAGTTTCTTTAGCACTTACCGATGACTTCTCTCTCTCCTGCTCTCTCTGCTCGGCGTGTCTTATGTCTAGTTATTCCTTTGCCTCTATTAATAATGGTTCATCCAATAAATGTAGTTCATGTGCTGTAATGGAGGTGAGGCTCAGTGAACTGGAGCTGCAGCTCCTGAGCAGCCGGGAAGCCAGGCATGTTAAAGTAGCATTTAACCTTTTTGTTTCATTGTGTATGAATCTGTGTGATGAAATGAACAGACACGTGGTTTTCTTTATACAAAGCTGCTGTTGGTATAAACTTGGTGTGTGTGTGTATATATATAGTTATCTATATATATCTATATATATCTATATATAGATATATATATATGTGTGTGGATTGTGGATTATATATATAGTGTGTGGATTGAGTTTCAGCTACATCACCTTTTCATTTCTGCACTGTAACAGTCCCAGTCTAACAGGAGCGTTGTGTTTGTCAGATCCTGGTTCCAGAGCTGTGTGCCATCCACCCCATCCCAGCCTCCCTGTGGAGGAAAGCAGTGTGTCTACCCAGCATCCTCTACCGCCTCCACTGCCTCCTGACCGCCGAGGAGCTCAGAGCCCAGACGGCCAGTGAAGCTGGAGTGGGAGCCCAGACCCTCCCCCCTGATTTCAGGTACCTGCTCCACACACACCACATTGAAACATGAGTTAGTCGTTTTCTAAGAATTAATATATTTCAGTTATTACAACTGCTGAATCTGGAAAGAACAATAGCTACACTCTTATACTGGAAGCTGATGTGGTTGACAGTTTGTCAACTGTCAACGACATCAGCTGATGAATGAAGTCCAGGCAGGTGTCCTATATGGCACAAAATCCATAAGTACTTAATATGATTTTCCTATAATGCTCGCTGGGACAAAATACGATGGCTGGATTAATTTAGATGAAGAAATTTACTTGTTGCAGCAGTAAATTATTCCCTTAAACATATTGGTCCAGTGACCTGTGTTGATAGTTATGTGTGTAAAACAACTAGCTAGGTCGACCATTAGTGTGTAGACTTGACCGAACCAGTGTCCCGTCAGTCTCATGTAGACGGTCTCCTCTTGGTTTGCAGGTATCCAAACCTGGACTTTGGCTGGAAGAGATCTATTGACAGCAAAACCTTCATCTCCTGTCCTGAGTCCTGCAGCGAGGATGGTGAGGGTCACTGTAAGCACCAACAGACTGTAACCCTCGACCACAGCTCCCTAACACAACCCAGTAGTCACCACTCTGCCCTGCCTGAGCAGGGGCCCGTCACGGCCCCTGTGTCAGGAGACGCCACCTGCACCAGGAACCTAATTAACGGCACTGCCCTTGTCGCCGACTGTGACGACAGTAACCACCAAGACGAGCACCTTCACCAACATGACAATTGCCAACGCTCCCAGCCCGGCTCGCCCGGGCCGCGGAGCTCTGAATCAATACAAATCACTACCTCAGTTCCTGTGCAGCCCCCTCACAGCTTGAAGAAGCCCAGCTCCAGTCCTCCGCAACCTAGTGACGAATGTACACCTGGGAGGACCTCAGACCACACAAATAAAGCTACCTCAGTCTGCAGCCGGGCAGCCACGGGTCCCAATGCTCCCACAGCACCTTCTCCTGACCTCGCCACTGGCCCCCAGCACAGAGCCCAGACGGGAGACTCCCCCAAAAGCCTGGGGCCCAACCCGGGCCTCATCCTGCAGGCCTTGACCCTATCGAACGCAAGCGACGGCTTCAACCTGGAGCGGCTGGAGATGCTCGGCGACTCTTTCCTGAAACACGCCATCACCACGTACCTGTTCTGCACCTACCCCGACGCTCACGAGGGACGACTCAGTTACATGCGCAGCAAGAAGGTGAGATGACTTATTGATAGGAGATAACTGTGGTCATCATGGACAGTTTGGACACATTTAATCAAGCTTCTATGAACGTTGAGCTCATACAAAGATGTGTTTCCAGCCAAGTCTCATCACTCTCTTTAGCAATAAGTTTGTTCAGTTGTCATGGAGATTCTTATCACATGACATTAGTATGACGTTCTGTACCAGTTTGTAATGAAACTGTAATGAAATCAATAACTTCAGAAGTTCGTTGTTGATCTTGGAAACAGCTGTTGACAAATCATTCTACTTTCAAGTACTTTTAGTAGCAGTTTTGGAGCTTTCAGTGATATCACATGATGTTCATCAGAGTTGCCATGGATATGTAGATGTTTTCTTTTCTAAACACTTGAGGACATCTTGTTCATGTTGGTTCAAAGAAAGTCTGAAGAACTGTGTCATTTGTCACTGATTACAGGGAAAACAGACGTTGTTCAGAGACAGAAAGTAAAGTAATAACAACTCATTTCTTTGAGTTTTTAAAAACATAACCAGGTTATTGTACTTTAGTTACATTGTTTTGTTGAGTTTACAAACAGTTTTTGAGTTTGAGTTGAAAGAGCTGCTAAAAACAAAAACCCTGTCCTGTGCAGGACAAAAAACCTTCTGTAGGATCTGGACCCGGACTAAATTTAGTTCCTCTGTGATGGTTCCAGGAGCTTAAAAAGCTGCTGTCCTGGGGGGTAGTTCTTTTTATTGGGCAGTGCCACTGAATCTATGTACAGTGCACATTCAGCAGTGTGTTTACCTTTTAATTTACAACCACACACCAAAAAAACAAATGTAAGATTTGTACACGTTCAGCTGCTGTGCACTGACTATAAGACTCATGGTTACATCAGCAGGTTGAATTGATTGATTGAACATACCACCAACATACTCTAGGAAAACTAGGAAAACAAAGGAACTATGAGAGCTGAAAAGTAGTGCCTGTTATTCCATGCATTGCTTTGTTAATGAATGTTGTTGCGCAGAGCCACAAACACTCATTTAGTCTAGGATGCTCTGTTGTGACCAGGCATGCACACTCTATTTAATCATAGCTGACTTATTTTGTTCATATAAAGTATTAAAGCTAACAACAGCAACTTTAGTGCTCCATCTTTGACTACTTAAGATGCGTTCAGGCACAGTATTGAATTGTAGGTCACCTGCATTTCGGCTGTGTCCAGAGTCCATCGCACAATCACTGTAATCATGTGCGTAAAGGGAAAGATAATAGACTTGATGTGTAAAATTACACTTAGTGTAGGTAAAATACCAGATGTTAGGCCTCCTGTGTTGAAACGCTCAGGGCGACAGTGTGTTACAGTGTGTAATGACAGTGTGTAAAGGTGTTGACTTGGCTCTTCTCCAGGTGAGCAACTGTAACCTGTACCGTCTGGGGAAGAAGAAGGGGCTCCCCAGCAGGATGGTGGTGTCCATCTTCGACCCCCCCGTCAACTGGCTGCCTCCTGGCTACGTGGTCAACCAGGACAAGAGCAGCACCGACAAACTGGATTCAGGGGAGGTGAGTAAGACTTCCTGCTGATCTCACACTGCACACTCCTTCACCTCACTGCTGCGTTCACCTGTCTCTGCTGTGAGACTGAGTGTGCAGGCGCTGGAGTCGCACATCTGCATGTTGAAGGGTTAGACACAAGATTTTAGGGTGTGTTGATGCTTTGTGAGAGCCCACACAGCACAGTTAGTGTTGGTTCTGTTCGTTAGTTGAGTGTTATGATGATGTCAGGCCACTAGAGGGCAGGCTTCCACCTCGTCTGACAACACTTTATCTTCCACAGCCCGTAACCCCCAGACCAAACATACATATAACAGGATTAATGTTGTAAGTGAAAATAAAAAATATATATAAGATGTTGATGATGTGTGTAGCACTTACAGTACAAGAAAAGCAGCTCTAAGTGCATTGATATGAAAAAAACACAGTTACAGGTTTAAACAAAATGTAGTAAAGAGAAAGCAACATGAAACGGGATCGATCGGCTCTGCCCACACACCCAGTGAGTCTCATCCCCATCACATACAACAACAACAACAACAACAACAACATTAATACACATTCAACAGGGTTGTATATCATGAGATACTAATAAAAAGAGATTCAGTGGTACAGTTCATCTTTTTTTTTTAACTCTGGTGTGTTGCTGCTTGTTCTGGCCCCAGATGCTCAGTCAAAAGAAACAATGGTTGAATATTAATATTATAGTATTATTTAATAATCATATCATTAATGATTAACTGGTCTCATTTTTTTTTTTGATTAATCAGTTTAATCTTTTAGTCTAAAAAAAAAGTTCATATTTGCTAATGTCTTCAGTCCAAAAGGTATTTATATAACACATAAATTATATGTAAATTATATTTATATATAATATATTTATAAGACGAGAATTTGCTGCAGATTGATTTTATATCAGTTCACTCATCGATTAGTAAAGTTGCAGCTCCAGTTAAAAGATGATGGTTTAAACAGTGTCCTTCTTTAGTGGGATGAAGTGTTAATGATCTTTTTCCCTGAAACTCAATATTATGTTTTTATAAAACTGTAATAATTATTTCTGACTTCAGTGCCATTTATTTCATGTGAGGCTGGACCCCCCCAAGAATGTCTGATCAAGTTTCTTTATGATCCCGATCCGATGCTTCTATTTGCCTAATTGTTGGTTAGGTTGGATATATAACAAATAAACAGGTTAAATCACAACCTCCTCAGTGTAGATTATGATTTGATAACAACCTGTGTGTGTTGTTCCAGTTGTGGTGTCAGAATTCAGTCACTCTGGTACGTCCTTTATTGTGCACAAAATGTTTTCACTGTAGAACTCAGCCGTGGTAACAGAGGGGGTAACACTGAGGTCGACACCAAAGTAGACCATTTGATCTGCCTGGTTCTAGCTGATACAGACCCATTCAAATGTCTCAATCAGCTGTGATGGTGACCTTTAGGATCTGGATCAGACTCTAGTGTTTACACTAAAATACACTGTGACACATCCTGATTCAAGCTCAGACAATAATTATAATTATTATTATTAAGTAAGATGATGTTATAACATTTGGGTATTGCAGTTGTCTTCATTCAGAGCTTTATTTTTTTTACCTGACCTGTAGGTAATGATTGATCATTTATAATTGTAACAGATGCTCTTAACCACAGTGGAATAGCAGCTCTGAGTCATGGCTTTGGTTTGGCAGTAGCTCCTCACACAAACAGTCATCAGCTTATGTTGGTTCCCCTGCAAAACAAAGGTTATTTTTCTTGAACTCTTCTCTCTTTCCCGTTTGTCTCGGTCGTCCAGGCCAAAGAGGAGCTTCTGGCCAATGGGCGATCTGAGAACGACTTTGATGAGGACGATGAGGAGGTCGAGGAGGTGGACGAGGACGGTGAGGTGATGCTGAAGGACGAGCCAAAGGATGAGGTCAACATGGAGGACGATCTGGAGTACTACAAGGAGCACATTAAGTTCATCGATAACATGTTGTTGGGGTCCGGTGCTTTTGCTAAAAAGATCTCCTTAAGCGTGTTCCCTCCCTCCCCCACCCCGGCCTCTGGTTCCTCCCCTGCCATGGAGTCTCCATACGAATGGAAGGCCCCCAAGAAGCCTCTCCATCCCACCACAGCCCACTACCCATCGGAGCCGCCGCCCAGCGGGCCCTCGGCCGAGGAGTTTGACTACAGCTCGTGGGACGCCATGTGCTACCTGGACCCCAGCAAGGCGGGGGAGGAGGACGACTTTGTGGTGGGCTTTTGGAATCCGTCGGAGGAAAACTGCGGCGTCGAGCTCGGCAAGCAGTCGATCTCTTACGACCTGCACACGGAGCAGTGCATCGCAGACAAGAGCATCGCTGACTGTGTGGAGGCTCTGCTGGGCTGCTACCTGACCAGCTGTGGAGAGAGAGCTGCCCAGATGTTCCTCTGCTCACTGGGCCTCAAGGTGAGTCAGGACCTCCCACTGTTCTCTCGATAATTCAATATTCAATGCAATGAAAAAGCTGGAATAAATGAATGAACACAGGCACTAATGACTAGGAACATGATGTTACAAACTGAATAATTACTGAGATGCTCTTATTGTGAAACAGTTACAGAATATGTAATGTGTTGTGCTTTGTTAGTGGTGCTACTATTCATTTTGGTCAACACACAGACAGATATATGCAGAGCCACAGATGTCACAGAAAAAGTAATAAAGCATTTCCTTAATTTCATATTTGAATGGGCATTAAAAACAGGAATTGTAAAAAGAATTTATAAATGAACGATTAATCCACCAATAAATACTTCAGATTTAAAAATGGATTTACTAAAGTAGCCTAAAACTCTCGTTAAATACACCATTTATGAATACATTTATTAATTCATGAATAAATAATAGAATTTGACAAACTATTTGGAAAGGCATTTTAAAAAAGGGAAAACATTCCTTGATTCCCTCTTCAATTTCCATTTTCCAGCTGCTTTTCCTTTTCCTATTAGCGAATCCATTAGCTTAGTCATTTAGCTTCTCCGTTTAGCCTTTCTGTGACACTCTGGGCCTTCAGTGCTGGTGAAACCCACTGGTTAGCTCTCTAACCAATCAGAGAGCTTGTTACATCCCATGGCCAACTGGGATCGTTTAGCCTGGTTTTAATCCAGGTCTGTATTCCTATTGAGATAAAAATAAGACCATGAGAACTGAAGTTATTTATTGATGGATGAATCATTCATTTATAAATTCTTTTTACAATTCCTATCTTTAATGCCTATTGAAATATGAAATGAAGGAAATGTTTTATCAGTTTTCATACAGATATCGTAGCAGGTGGGTTTAGCTAAATCTAAGGGTTTAAAGTTGAATTCATAGACCAGAGATGCACAGAAGATGTGTATGAACACCACAGCAAGGACACACAGATACGTTTTAAACAATGTATTGAATTGCAATAATATTAGATTGAGTAAGTAAATGAATAAATAAATGAATGAATGAATTAAATTGAACAAACACACAGAACACTAAAACAGGCCTTTTTCAAAAAAACAGGTTTCCAAGTGTTCAAGGTTCAATACATTCTGAGTGGGAAAGAAAAAGGCAGGAGGGTAACGAGATGAAGATGAACACACCAGTGACACAGGAACGTCGTGGGTGGAGGGGGAATTGTTCTCGACCTCGCTGACGAAACATTTAAAAAAAAGTTGTGGACACATGTAGGCTGATGTTGGGGGTGAGACAGAGTTAATAGTATTGATTAAGACCTTGGGATTATGGGAGTTGTTAGTGATGAGGTCAGAGATGCATTTCACTCTTAATATCTTTACTGCCTTTTGATAATTGTAACGAGTGACCTTCATAATATCAAGAGACATTTGAAGCTCATCAAGCTTGGATTTCAGCTCTGCTTTTCTGGGCTCTCACCTGAGGGCTCCAGTGGTTTCATTAAGACGGATACCATCGGATACAATCGGAGAGTGCAGGTGTTGATTTCTGCACAGATACCAAACCTGGTACCAGGTCTCTGCGCCTGGCTGTTGTTCACCAGCACATGACTTCATCTGCAGCACCGAAGTACTGAGAGTCTTTTTTTATGTTTGACGACAGGTGTTACCGTTAGAGAGGGGCGCCCTGACAGGAGCGGTGGTGCAGAGCCGTCAGACCACAACCATCGACCTGTGCTACGGCTGGCTGAAGATCCCGCCCCGCTGCATGCTGGACCATCCGGACGCAGAGCGGACTCTCAACCACCTCATTTCCGGCTTCAAGAACTTTGAAAGAAAGATCAACTACACCTTTCAGAACAAGGCTTACCTCCTGCAAGCCTTCACCCACGCTTCCTACCATTACAACACCATCACAGGTTAGACCTCACCTCACAGCTGCTCTGTTTTACTCACAGTACAGTTCAGATAATGTGTTTGATAATCATCTGAGGAAAAGAGATGATGAGATGAGATTTGACCGTATTTCCTGCAACTTGGCTGGTTGGTGGAGGAAACAACGAGGAGGTTATTCTAGTTTTTATTTTGAAAAAAGTCTTAATTTCCCCAGAATTCATTGTACCACAGTTCAGCTTAAGATAGTCAAGAACTAAACTGCTTTGTGCAATGGATGAATTTAGACATAAATCTAAAGTTGGACTATTTGTTCTAAGATACAGTCAAAGTCTTTGTGGAACCAACTGACATGTCTGACCCGACATCTGATCAGATGCTGCTCAATAATCTCAAAAACCTCCACCTGTTGCGAGGGAGAGTTGAGTGGGGACCGTGGAGGGACAGATGCCGTGTAAGGTGAAGCAGACAGGTGGATGCTGGTGTTTGTAGCTGTGGTTTGTTTCTCTGATTTAGCCACCAGCAGTGTCTGTTTAAAACCCTCAGTGCTTGACTGCTGCTGAGTCATAACTCAAAACTGAACAAAAAGTTATGTTTGGTTCCCATCACAAATAAACCTCAAGCAGGAGCAGCTAATTCAGCAGACTTTTAATGGTTCCAAGAATAAACAGTAGAGTGAAGTTGTAGCCCACAGCTGACTCACTGAATCCATAAAACTACAGCCTGACTGAAACAGGATCTTTGACACTGATGTGGATTTGTTTGTCAATCATTTTTCGATCTTGTAAAATGATGTTCACAAATAATTCCATTGTTAGTAGTTGAAAATCAACTTTTTTTAAAACTGAAATAAAACTGTAGATATTCAAATTTGTACGTGTGAAAAAAAAAAGAAAAAAAAAAACTACCAGTAGTGAGGTTACACAAAGACGCTGTGAAAAAACACTGTGAACAGATACAAAGCAAAAAACTGCTGAAAACTGATTGGACGGTTTGTGGCAGTTCTGACATCAGTCAGTGATGTCACCACTGACATCATCTGTCACACAGTCTAATGTTTTATTATATTGTCTGTCCTGCTCTCATGGACACGATATCTCAGTAATGCCATGATGGAACTTTTTTCAGTTTGGCACAAACATTCACTGTGACTCCAGGACAAACTTAGACTTTGGTGCCCAAAGAGCAAAGTCAGTGTGACCTCACAAAACATGGTTAATGTTTTATATAACTGGATAAACAGAGATGTAACCTGAAACTAGTCTGAGTGGAGGAAGTTAACCACAAGGAGGCGATTCTAGTTTTTTTTTTTTAATTTTATTGACATATCCAAATCTTTTCTACACACGTACAAGCTTTAATTCCTCCTGCAGATTTATTTACAGGTTCACAGAGATTTATTTACAACTACACACTTATGAATTATTTGTCAACATCACTTTACAAGATCAAAGACTCAAAAAACCAAAAATCCAAATTGGCCTCAAACATCCTTATTTTTTCATGGTGCATTCAGGTTAAGTAAATGACTGGTGTAAAACTGGAAGTTGTCTGTTGTGCCTCCTCCTCAGATTGTTACCAGCGGCTGGAGTTCCTTGGTGATGCAATTCTAGACTACCTCATAACGAAGCACCTTTATGAAGACCCACGGCAGCACTCCCCCGGCGTGCTGACCGACCTGCGCTCGGCGCTCGTCAACAACACCATCTTTGCCTCTCTGGCCGTCAAGTACGACTACCACAAGTACTTCAAGGCCATCTCACCCGAGCTTTTCCACGTCATCGACGACTTCGTGCAGTTTCAGCTGGAGAAGAACGAGATGCAAGGCATGGACTCTGAGGTGAGTCCTGTTCCTGAGAACAGATCCAGCATCAGTGCTGGACAACAGAGCCCTGCAGGGAGAAACTTGATCTTTGCTGTTGTAGCTGTTTTCCAGGATTCAGAAAAAAATCTGCCTGAACAACAAGGCCGTCAGCTTTTATGAATTTGTTTCAATGATTTCAGTCCTGAAGAGAAAATGCAGTTGGATTTAATTTGCCTGGAAATGGCTATCTTGGCATCAGATCTGCTCTCTCTCTGCTTGAGAGGTACTTTTCTGCCTTAAGGACAGCAGACACACACACACATACACACACACGCACACGCTGCACGACGCAGCTTAAGGAAATGAAGAGATATGCTGCAGGAACATGGCGCCGGTTCATCGCTCACTATTCATCAAAGAGAAACAACAACATGATGAAGCTGTGAATGTAGCAGCCTTTAAACTGTAGTGTCACTGCTTTAACAGACTGTGAGTCAGCTGAGAGATTTTTTTACAGTTTTTTTGTTTTTGAAAATGTTTTAAAGAGCAACCAATCAGAATGTAGAGGTGCTCCACTATAGAGAACACTAGACAACTCCTTTACAACATGTCCCTGTTTGTTTTTAAATAACAAAAACAATTGATGAAAAAGGTGTCTGACACTGTAGGTGTTCCAGGTGAGTTGGTGAAGTGTTGCCTATGATATTTTTTGTGAAGGAGGGAATTGCTAACTAGCGCCATAGCATGCAAAACATTTTCTAACATCTGATTCTTTCATATAGTGACATGCTGCAGTGTAAAAGAGGGCAGCGCTGCAGGACCAGCAGGAGTTTATTTCAGCTGATACTGATCCATTAAACTAAACCAGGACTGGTACCAGACTCCAGACGTTTCTACACTGCACATAGAATTTACCATGATCTAATTATTGTTTAACATTTGCTTCAAATGTTTAAATGTTATTTAGACAGTTCCACCACATTGATGTGGATTTTTTTTCACGTGAGGCAGCTGACAGCTTTGTGCATGTGTGTGTGTTTGTGTGTGTCTCCTTCCAGCTGCGACGCTCCGAAGAAGACGAGGAGAAGGAGGAGGACATTGAGGTCCCTAAGGCCATGGGGGATATCTTTGAGTCGCTGGCTGGAGCTATTTACATGGACAGCAGGATGTCGTTGGAGACGGTGTGGCAGGTGTATTATCCAATGATGAGGCCACTTATAGGTGAGGAGGAGCGGGAGCATGTTTGTTTGTGTAGTTTTTATTTTGGACACATTCAAGATGTCTTCCCCTTGTGTTGACATGTTGAAGAAATGAGTGTTTATGATGTTGTCACCTCCTGACCCCTCTCCCCACTTACAGAGAAATTCTCTGCCAACGTGCCACGCTCGCCTGTGAGGGAGCTGCTCGAGATGGAGCCAGAAACTGCCAAGTTCAGGTAGGAGATCAGCTGATTTCTCTCTGTGCTCGTGATGTGGGAAGGACAGATGCTGAATTTCTTTCCTAACTTTCCTAACGATGCACAGAGGAAAAGTCCGACCAATCATAACAGACTAAACTGGTGGTTGCATATGCATAGTCAACCCTATCAGGTCCAGTGTGATTGTATTTATTGTAATGTACACAACAACTTTGTATGACAAAAAGTCGCCATAAATAACTGATGAGCTGTCACTGGTCTGAAATCAGCCAGTCACATTGTTTTTGTCCAATCGTTGTTCAGTTACTGTCGGAACTGTCCGTCTGTCCCGCTCTCGTGGACATGATATCTCAGTAACGCCTTGATGGAACTTCCTCAAATTTGGCACAAACATTCACTAGAACTCAAGGATGAACTGATTAGATTTTGGTTGTGAAAGGTCAAGGTCACGGTGACCTCACGAAACATGATTTTGGCCATTTAAAAGCAATATCTCAAACTCCTCAAGGGAATCCCTTTAGATTTGGTACAAAACTTCACTTGGACTCAAAGATGAACTGGTTAGACTTTGGTGGTCGAAGGTCAAGGTCAGTGTGACCTCACATAACACTTTTTAGCCATTACTTAAGACTTCACACAGAAGCTATGATAAAATTTCACACAAATGGTTCATATTTTATTCGACTCTGGATAAACAGGGATGTAACCTGAAACTAGTCTGAGTGGAGGCAGACAATGAGGCTTAAAGTGATTCCTTAAGAATAAGATCAAGATAAGGAGAAAACCTTAAATTCAGTGAACATTTTAAGGAAACCTTAAGGAGAAGACTTAAAGGTGTTTTATGCAACTGTTTTTTATTTTAAGGAAATCTTAACTTAGACCTTAACTCGAGCTTAAGGCCCCTGGCCCAGGTTACTGTATGTACAGTCTGACCCTGGTCCCTCTGCTCTGTTTGCAGCCCTGCAGAGAGAACATACGATGGGAAGGTGCGGGTGACGGTGGAGGTCGTCGGTAAGGGCAAGTTCAAAGGAGTCGGCCGCAGCTATCGGATTGCCAAGTCGGCGGCGGCACGGCGAGCTCTGCGCAGCCTCAAAGCCAATCAACCTCAGGTCCAAAACAACTGAGCTCCTCCTCCGAGCTCTCAGCATATTAGCACCGAAGCTACGGACGCTAACAGAGAAAAAAAAAAAAAAAAAAAAAAAAAAAGCAACGTCGGCTTCCCAACACAGCAACACGATGCTAGCCCTGTATCTTCAGCCTACGATGGCACAACCAAGGCAGCCAGGAACACTGTGTGGAGATGCAACAGAAGAAGCAGACTGATCTCACAACGGATTTCACATCGGATCTTTTTTTTTTTTTTTTTTTTTTTTCCTTTTTTTTTTTGCGCAAACACAATCTTTACTTTCCCTCTCTGCTTTGTGTAATCACATGAGTGCTTTATTAACGTTTAGTTAAGTGTTTAAAAAAAAAAAAAAAAAAAGGTCAGGTCGCAGTGTCTGTTCCTCAGTGTTTTTTTTTGTTTTGTTTTGTTTTTTTCGTTAACCTCTATGACAGTGAGATGAGGCTTATGCTTATTGTGTAGTATTAGATTGTACATAGTTCAATCAAAGGTGTAAATCAAAGTATGTAGGAAGAAAAAATTAAAAACAAAAAACGCTAAACTCCTCAGCCTGTGCACTAGTGCCAGTCAGTTTTAAAGCGGTTTTTAAAACGCTAACGGCAGACGTGGCTAACAGATACCACTGGAACAAAAACCTGGTGGCACCTCTGTCTGAAATCTGTCTTGAAATGGTATTCTTAATAATTTTTTGCACTTATTCCATTAGGGTCTGTTATTTTGAGAATTGTGTGGTCACATTGACACCAAAATCATATTTGTAGCAAAGTATATAGATATATATTAAAAAAAAAAAAATATTAAAGACATGAATGAAATTCTCGGCCTTCGATGCGAAGGCTCACCCTCGTATCCTGCAAGATGGATAGGAATTTCAACATTCCCAGTTACTGTAATTTAAACTAGTTTTTAAACCGCACTTGAGGTTGCATGTTCTTGTAGCTTACGTATAAACCACGACAGCTGGACGGCTTCTCTAAATGTTCTAAATCTATGGATATATCCAGAGCGCGTGCGAGTGACGTTAAGATGTTTATGGCATTATCCTGGTGATTCATATGTTTTGATACCAAGAGCTGAATGGAATTGAATCAAATCATTCTCTCGCACTAGATGTCTTTCCACGGAGCGACTCATCCGGTTTTGATATAAGAAGAGGAAGACATATCACACGTACAATATGCTGCAGACTTTTCTACTAATTGGATAGAACCAGAACCTTTTCAGATACAAGTCTTTGTGAAAAAAGGCCAATTCATTTCAACACACTAGTGTTCCTCACATCCCGTACCTACCAAAGCTATAGCAGATGTGACACTATGAGGTTGAAGTCAATTCCTAGGGATAAGGATACCAGCCTTTTTTTTTTTTTTTTTTGGTTTCTTTTCTGACAAATTTTTGCTTCTTGCTAAATGTCTTTTTGTTTCTCATCAATAAGCCCTTTTTTTCACTTGAATACCTCAGTTAATTGCATGCATTTTCTTGTCTTTTTTTTTCTTTTTTTTTTTTTTTGTTTGGTGCTATGTTTTTGTATTAAGCTTGAATTTCTCATCTTTTTTGCACTGTAACTATAATACCTCTTTATTTGACTTTTTTTTTTTTTTATTTTATTTTTTTGAAATCTGTTTGATGTGGTTGTCCTGTTCGTCAGCCATCAAGCTGTAGAGGAGAGCTGCGTTGTCGTCCCTAACCCTTCCCATACTTGAGGTGATGATTTTTTTTTTTTTTTTTTTTTTTCTTGGGGGGGCATAGGAAGTGTATTCTCTGCACATAACTCATTTTATTTACTCATTCATTAGCTCGTAGTTTCATCAGTTGAGAATCAGTTTTTGAATTCTGGGTAAAGACAAACAGACGAGGGTCAGTGTCTGCAGAGGTGTTATCAGATTGCACTCTTCAACTTTAAATATAAAACACAGGCAGAGGGAGAACTATGGAAGCATGATGCATTCACTTAAGTTAAACAATCTGCTGTTTTTCTGAATTAATGAGATAATTATCTTGTTAATTGAAAAAAACAACTAATTAAATGCTGTTTTTTTTTTTTTTAATTCAGAAAAACAAGATTTTTTTGTTTTGTTTTTCTGAATTAACAAGATTATCTTAGTATTCTGAAAGAATTATCTAATTTATTCAGAAAATAATTTTTTATGAAAACTTTTCTCTAAAAATCCAGTTTATTCATTTTTTTAATTCAGAAAAACAGGATTTTTTTTTCTCTTCGTTATTTTCATAGTTTTTCTGAATTAATTCAGAAAATAATTTTTTATGAAAACTTTTCTCTAAAAATCCAGTTTATTCTGAATTAATTCAGAAAAACAGAGCAGAATTTTTTTTTCTCAAGTGAATGCATTACGCTTCCGTAGAAAACACTTGTTTCGTCAGAGAAGACCTGAACCTGTGTGTCAGTGTCTCTCTCTCTCACCTGATCCCACCGTGATGCTTCTACCTCAGGGGACGGCGCGCTCAGTGCTCGTTAGTGGACGAGGCTGCAGTTCAACTACAGTGACACACTTTTTTACTGTGACAACTGTAACACACACACACACACACACACTCTGTTTCACTGAGTCACATCTGGAACTTCAACAGTTAGTGTCAGCACAGACTGGATCTGCATCAGACTCACCTGTCCAGACCTGTCACTAGAACATTGAATGTGTGTAATGAGTCCCTGCGCCCCCAGGTGGTCATTGTTTGTGGTTGTGACTTCAGCACAATATTAAACTGAAGTGATAGGGGACCTTAAAGTTGCATTATTATTCTTATTATTATTATTTTTATTTATTTATTTTTTAGTCAGCAGCTCTGATGTGTTTTCCACCTGAAGTCCAGTCTTCAGTCAGACTTTAGCTCTTAGTGTTTGTGTAGTGGACACAGCCAAGATGCTAACATGTTAAATGTTGTGCAGAGCTGCAGAGGTGGTGATGAAGTCACTCTGTGTGACCCAGTCATGTTCATTTGAGGGAGTATTTATTCATGCAGCTTTAAGGTGACACGTGACTCAGGGTTTATGTTGTGTTGAGTTAGAATCTAGTGCTGAGTCATGTCAGTTATTTGCCTCAGTTAACAAGCCTGTGTTTCTCCTGTTTTCACTGATCTGAGACCAGGAGCTCCTCAGGCCAGACCCGGTCTAAACCCTAACCCAAGTCTCAGTTTGGATCTGATGTTTGGAGGTTCAGGGCGGCCTGGACTCAAGTTCAACTTAATAGCGATATTTGAATTGAAAGCTCCTGCGTTCACGTTCATACTGCAGCTTTTAAATGTGTTATTTGAATTAGATTTAGTCTTGTGGATCCGGTCTTTGCTGGGACTGGTCTGTCCTGGTCTGTCCTGGTCTCTGGGTGCCAAACACTTCATATGAATTAGTGAAATCCTTCAGTTCAGTTGAGAGTGCAATCTGTCAGGACTTCATCGTCTGACCCTCTGTAGTCCACCTACACCAACCCTGAAGTCTTTACACACACACACACACACTCAACACACTAATTATCCGTGAGACGCTGGGGGAGCGAGGGGGGGGGGGGATACTAAAAAAAAAGAATGTGAAATCACTCATACAGTGCCACGCCCACTCTGTTTTTGTTTGTGACTGACGAATCACAGGATCAGAAATAATCTCGTCAGACACACGTGGCATCAGGATCCAACCACCTCGTTTTGTTTTTGTTTTTATTATACTGAGGAGGGAGGGGGTGTGTGTGGGCAGGGAGGGGCGGTCCTGCATTATTCAGAGCGGCCTACGTTTTCTCGTACTGGCAGATTTTCAGTTGTTTTTTTTTTTTTTTGTTTTTTTTTTTTTACATGTAGCACAATTGAGCATTGCACTTGGGCGCCATACTTTACCTCATGTCAGAGTGTGAAAGGGAGTGAAAGGTGGAGGACAAAAAAAAAAAAGAAGTGTATATATGATGCCGTAATGTTAAAGAGGACTAAACTTGTGGTTCAGTCTTTGCTGCTGTTTCAATCGCTGGTATTACACAAACTTATTTAAGAAGAGAATAAGGGGCTTTGGGAGGGGGAGACAAAATGTGCCTGCGACTTATCACCTGATAAATACACTGTAAAAAAACAAAAAACAAAAAAAAAAAAAACCTTTGCAATTTGGGGCTAAAACGTGTGGACGTCACGTGCACTGACGTCCTGCCTTAAACAGCTGTTGTGAGTCAAACTTCCAGTCACTTGAATGATGAAATGATCTTGATTTGATTCTCCTCTGACTACTCTGATGTTCCCAGCCTCTTTTCTACTCCTGTCGTCTGTCAGTTTGGACTTTAAGACAAACCTCCCCAGCCCTTTATTAGGACTTAAAGGAAAAATCCATTCAAACTAAATCACAGAGCATGATAAAGTGTTGTTACATGTTCACACTTTCTGTGAGCTGGGGCTGTCACTTCACTTCTTTCTTTTTTTTTTTCTTTTTTTTTTTTTTTATCTAAACAACTGTTTTGTATTTTGACAAAAAATTAAATATTCAATCTGTTATAATTCAAAATTCTCAGTGAACAAGTTGTAAATTAGACCTTTGTTCTTTTCATTCATGTAAAATACAGTAAACTTAACAGGTAATGATGCCTTCTGAAGATGCACCTGCCTTACAGTAGTGAATGTAATCATGTCTAACATATTACAAGTTTGTGTTTGGTTTTTTTTTGTGTAGTGACAGCCCTGATGATGTTGTTGTTGTTGGGCTTCCAGCTATGGCTGAGGTTTGTCCACTGTTCAGATTCAGCTCCTGAGATGAGACACAGCTGGAGCTGATGAGGGAGAAACAGCTGCAGGAGGAAGCCCTTTGTTCATAAGCATACTGAAATCTGATGTTTGCTTTTTGATGGTTTCACATTGTTGAACTTCTCCATCACACCACTGTACAGTCATTTGGTACAACATGAATCACTGTGGATGTAATTAGGACTTTTTGACACTAGTTGATTTGTCATCAGTCTGAGCCATGAAGCCCTGTACAGGCAGATTTACACCTGTGTCATATTTTAAAGCCCCATATTTTCTTCTTCTCCTGTGTTTTATTTGAAGTGTTGATCAATAAGAAGATATATTTGTGGTTTTAAGAACCAAAAACCATCTCAATATAGTTTTACATCTCTCAGGCTTCTCTCTGGAGCTCTAGTAACGACAGGTCAGTGAGCCAATCAGAAGAGAGGAGGCTCTGAGCCTCTCTTCTGAATACAGGCTGTGTGCATTTCTCTGTGGACTGAGGCTTTGATACTTTCACAGTATTAATATAGAACCTAGACCTGATCTATAATCAAACATGTGGACATCTACCTTTTTTCTTTACTGCCCTCTTTCCCTGTATCACCATCTCCTGAACCAAACAAACTCACCAGATGACAGGAAGTGATCAGTTTCTGTAAATTAAGTGAAATTACCAGTACAACAATGTAAAAATACTACCTTTCAAAGTAGAAGTCCTGCATTCAAACTCATACCGCAGTAAAATGTTTGGTTTTAACAGCTGCATTTACAGTCAGATTCTTTAGTCCAGTGGTTTCCAACCTGGGGGTCAGGGCCCTTTCAGAGGGTCACGTGAGAAATCTGTGGGGTCGTCAGATGATAATTAAATTATGATGCACTTATTTTTTTTTTTACTTTTACCTTTATCTGTGGTGTTTTTGTAAAATATTGGGAACATTGAGTGAGAATGTATGTAATGGGGTCACAAGCCAAAAAGACTGGGAACCACTGGTTTAATCTTTAATAACATACTTATGTTGTATGAGCTTATCACCTGTTTGTTATACAAAATTTGAATCTGAAAAGTAACCGCAGCTGTCAGATAAATGTAGTGGAGAGAGAGGAGCAATAATTACAACAATATATAACGTGTATAAAACAGAAATACTTCAGAAAATGTACTTGGTTACTTCTCACCTCTGCAGCTGCTGTGTTTTATCCAGACCAGGACATGTCTCTTGGTGCAGGATGTCGTCTTCGCTCAGTGCAGCCCCTGGTGGCCAGAGGCTACTACACTGCACCTGAACATCTGTCGGGTTTGTGCTGACTAATGAAAGAGACGTTTGTGGGCGAGGTCTGGGAGATGGTGATGCAGGATCGGGATGATGGTCCTGAATTTGGGGCTAAGACCTCTAAATCCAGGAGTGATTGAAGTTCAGATGCAGCCAATCACTGTCGATGTTAAAGTTTGTCAACATATCTTCTTTACATCCACTCTGATTCAGACGTCCTCATATCTGTGTGTGTTTTGGGTGGATTTTTCCTTTAAGGTGTGTTTAGAGAGTGTGAACTGTAACGCCTCTCACAGACAGCGGAGGCGGGGTGTGATAAGGATCTCTTCTGGCAGCAGATGTCAGTCTCATGAAGCCAGCATGGAGCACGGGCGGAGACTGTTCTCCGAGCAGCAGAACACCAGCAGGGCGGAGCTAAACGGAGCGAGCGATGAACTGTTTTCAGTATGAGGAATTATGGGCCATTACAACCTGCAGCAAACGTTAAAGGGACATAGAATATGGAATAGAAATTGAACTCCTCACTCATACTGTAATACCGTGCTGCAGTGGTTTGCGGTCTGCACCTTATGGATCACAAATACCTTTAATTTTTTTTTGTTTGAATTTTGTTTTCTTTTTCTTTTTTCTTTTTATAATTGTAGCCCAGTATATCTACAATAAAAGTAATGGTATGGTCATTCACTGCGGCTCCTGTGGGTTCATTAAGATGTGATGATGTGAGGATAAATGGAATCGTGTCCTAACTACTGGCCAGATGTTTGTGACATTTAATGACACATGGAAACTGTTGGTGTTGGTGATTTTTCCTCTTAAAGGGACAGTGTGAGACAAGAAAGTTAATATAAATCTCGTGTGTGTTAAGTACAGATCTGGAGTCAGGACGTTGTTTACTCCAGCAGAGGGAGACAAATCACTGATATGTTTTTATCATTTGTTTTAATCGATACACAAAGAATTGGGGAAAAAACACAATTTGTGCTGGAACTATTTCTTTACAAACATCTGAGCGCAGTCTCTCATACAACCCCTCTAAACTAGACTGTAAATAAAGATTTCTTCATGTTTTGTTTTAAAACATTTAAAAAAATGATTCATATTTTTTTTTGTACAGTGTTGCAAATGATTTTGCTCACATGTAGCACTATCGTGGCCCACCGGAGGAGCTGCAAGCCAGAGGTTAGGACCACAGACTGGCAGCCTCTGTGACGTCACCCACACGTTTCTGAAGAGCGGTTTTGCGTCGCTATCATTCCAGTGCCTGACGCCGCCTAACTCAGAGCTAATCCAAAAATGGCCAGTGAAGTGGGGCGTGCGTGGAGCTGAGACGTAGAGGAACTGCAGTTGTTGGCCCTTCAGCGTCAGCTTCAGTTTTCTGCTTGGTCTTAAGCAGTCTTTTGAGTTTTATAAAGGAAAAGGGTTCAAATGTGAAGACTGACTACAGGATATGTGGAGGTCCAGGTTGAAGTAGGAATTTGTACTGTGACAGTTGGGGGGGAAAAACATTCTTGGACCACAAGTATATGGATGGGAATGACATGTAACACAGGTCCCTGTCCAGACATGGGCTAATGCTATATAGCTAATGTTAGCATTAGCAGCTGTTTACTAACCAGTCTAGAAGAAATTTGAGGTAAGCATCAAACTTCATTCCTTTACTCACCAACAGCTGTCTCCAGAGGTGGAAACAAACACCAATGTTAACTCTTGTTTTGCTTTTATTTCTTTTACTCCTTTTCTACTACTGATGTTAGCACGCTAACCAGCTAGCTTTTGCCGGACAAAGAAGTAGCTGCTCAGACGGCGTATTAGTGTAGTCTTAACAACAATCACCACCATCATCCCAGCCTGCAAGAAGCCATGTTCAACAGCAGAGGAAACTTACATGTAGCACTTTTAACCTGAATTATCCAAATGATCATGTGCAGAAATGAAGCATGCACACTTGAAGTGAAGTTAAATGAGTTAAATATGTAGATTAAGGTTTGTCAAAGTGTGTGTTTTATCTATGACACTCCATCTCCTCCTGAAGTACTCTCACTCCTCCAGGCGAGCACAGTGTGTCTTCATCATCTGTGGGTGATGCTCATCAGCATCACCCACTATATTGGCTCTGTCTGAGGCGCTGCTGACTACAGTCTGTACCACAGCAACTTTAGCTGGCCCCAGGGACACATGCAGCAGGATCAGTTAGAGAGCAGGTTCAGGATCAACTCATTTTTCAGCGCCCTCATACTGCTGCCATTTATTATCACTATCAGTTATTTATTAATATTCATGTGTGTGGTCTGGCAGGTCCTGAAGTTGACCCTCCTGCATCACTAAACTGAGCTGGGATCTAGTCAGCAGCTGTTTGCTGATCAGATCGTACTGTTCCATGGAGTGAGGGTTTAAGGCCTCAGGGACTCAGCTCAGATGCAGTGGAAGCAGAAAACAGGTTGTCAGCCTCTGAGGTACTGTACACTTACATGCTGCAAATACACACAACATGACGGAAGTGTTTCCAGGGGACACTAAAAAGTGATGAACCTGCCCCCTGTCTGACCCCACCCCTTCACCTTCCCTCCCTCCCTGCCCAAATTTCTTTCACTTACGCATTTATTTATTTTTTCTTATTGTTTCCTTTATTTTTACTCTTTTGGTTTTTTAGATAATTTTCCTTTTTTCACTTTTTTATTTATTTGGCCTGTATTAGTTATTACACATTAATGTTCATAATATTTGAATGTTGTATTTTTATATAATTGATGTATTTATTTATACATTATAATTTATTACTAGTGTTATTTTCTATACAAAGACAGTGTTTGTGTATTCTTTACCTCAAGGCCTTCTTTGAGGACCTGGGGGATGTTCCTGCTAAAATAACTAACTAAATAAATAAATACATAAAATAAAATCATATATTTCTATATGCATTGTTGTATCCAGACTGGGAGAAATGGGACACATTTGTTGCTCAATGCTTTGAACTTCAAAAGTCCCAATTGGACATTGAACAAGTGCATCCCATACAGGTTCAGGTTCAGAGTATTTGCAGCTCATTTGTTTTCACACGGATGAAGATGTTTTCTGAATTTGCATGTGTTTTCTTAAGTTGCAGTGCGTTGAGCTCTCAGGGCCACCGTACTCAGCAGCATGAGTTCATGCCTCATCTCTGGACAACATCCTGAACTCAAGATTTATGGATGATAATGGACACATACACAAGTCATGGAAATCTCACTTTATACAATATGGGACCTTGAAGGATTAAAGCTAAACCGTGTGTTAAATGTATTTAAGTGAATTTACAGCCCAGCATTGATAAAGCTGTTATCTGCATCACATCCGTGTGTTTTTAATTTCAAACTGTGTCTGGATCCAACATGTCAGCGTCTCAGTGGAGCTGGATGCAGGTCAAGCTGGTGGTGAGCAGTGGAGGGTGGGTGGGTGTCCCCCCCCCAACCCTCCACTCACTCTTGTTTTCACAGCACAGAATAAATGGCTCATGTGACACAGCACCCGTCTGCACACTATCAACACAGGCCATAAGTCACCATTAAGCCTGCTCATTCCCAACAGCAGCCCCAACCCCCCACCCCACCCACCCACCCTCCACTGCTTCACCACCAGCTTGACCTGCATCCAGCTCCACTGAGACGCTGACATGTTGGATCCAGACACAGTTTGAAATTAAAAACACACGGATGTGATGCAGATAACAGCTTTATCAATGCTGGCTGTAAATTCACTTAAATACATTTAACACACGGTTTAGCTTTAATCCTTCAAGGTCCCATATTGTATAAAGGAGATTTCCATGACTTGTGTATGTGTCCATTATCATCCATAAAATCTTGAGTTAGGATGTTGTCCAGAGATGAGGCATGAACTCATGCTGCTGAGTACGGTGGCCCTGAGAGCTCAACGCACTGCAACTTAAGAAAACACAATGCAATTCAGAAAACATCTTCATCCGTGTGAAACAAATGAGCGCTGCAAATACTCTGAACCTGAACCTGTATGGGATGCACTTGTTCAATGTCCAATTGGG